>NW_026706078.1:0-199157 GCF_029867415.1 Vicia villosa
TGGTTCGCCAATTCAAATTTTGGCGCGCGTTACTATTTGCGTATTCCAGTTTTGTTTTTGTTTATTTTCTGATAGTTGTTTAACGCGCGTGTGTGGGTGGTGCAGTGGTCATGTGAAACGTTAGTGAAGGGGAGGTCGTGGGTTCGAGCCTCCCCTTTGCCCATTTATTTTTCTAAAAATTTCAACCCTCGATCCAGTGCGCCTCAGCTTCAAACCCTCACTATGCACCCTCAAATCTGAGCCATAGAATTCTATTAATTTAGATCCAACGAATCCTGGTTGCATACCCATACCATACACCATAACTGCAACCATATTGAATCAAAACCTAGTTAACTAATTTAGTTTAATTAATATATTCAAATTGTAATTATTTCTTTTATATAATTAAAGGTTTAATTAATGGTTTAATAATTATATTTTGTAAATGGAAAATATATATGATATTATTATTAAATTACAATTTGTTATTCGTGCCGATTAAATCGATTAATCGCTATGGTTAGCAACAATTTAATTAAAATGTTATTTAATTAAGTAAATTTGGTTTCTATTATGTGGTTAAATGGTTGCAATTATCTTATTAATTGTGATGATTAACCGTTTTTCTCTCCGATTTAATTTGTTATTCTTTTTAATCGAATCAATCGATTGCGAGGGGTAACAATACAAAATAAAATTCTACAAAATTATTAAAAAATACTTCAACTCATTATTAGTGATAATCGAATCAATCGATTAAAATTGGTAGTGATGCAATTATTAATCTTTTAACTATGGTGATCAAACCTATTGATCATTGCGGTTAATTGTGCCAAATCAGGGTTGTACGCCCACTCCTAAAAAACACTTCCCAAAACTTGTATGTATCGAATCATACATTATCATAGGCTATTTCAAAAGCCTTTGAGGCAAACTATATCAAATCAAATTTCAAACCCTAAGGGCGTACAACCCGTCCCCCGAACTACGTGGACTCTGATTCTCCCTAAGGAGATACGTAGGCATTTGGCAACAAGGCGAGTCTCCCACCTCCAAACCCTAATCATTTTAATAATTAATTTTGTCAACCCTAATAACTGATTATCATCTGCCTTTGCCCTAACCCTAATCTTTGAAATGTTAACCTTTAGGAAAGGGTTTTGGGTGCCTAACACCTTCCCTTAACCCGAATATGGTATCTTACCCTGAATCTCTAAACCATCAAAGGTTTCCTATTCGCCTTGGTAGAATAGGTGGCGGCTCTAAACATTAATTTTTAGGCAGGTTGCTACAGCTGGCGACTCTGCTGGGGACACACTATAATGGTGAATACTATGCTCCTATGGGTTTTAGGTTTAGGTTTGGGGCGCATTTTAGGGTTGGCATTTTTGCCATTTTTAGGGTTTGGGGGTTGCACCTTTTAATATTTTTATTTTTATTTTATTTGTTTATTTGTCTATTTGTTTTTTTGTTTTTTTGATTAAATATTTGTTTATCTGCCTTTAAATGTTTTATTATTACATGCATTGCTGGTTTGTTATGCTTTGTTAAACCCTAAGTGTGGGAGTTAACTTTGAGACCAAATGGGGACACGAATCGCCTACGAGTCTCATTGATAACTCCACTCGGAGTGGGTTGAGTATTCGGAAAGGTCCAAAACGAGGCTTGACTTTGTTGAGGGCTGGACTGGATACTTAGCTGATCTCTCCGAGAACCTACCCCCAAAAATTCGAACCTCATGGATAAAATGAGCCGTTCTAAAATCCGAAGAGACAAAGAGTCTCGGAGGCTACGAACGACCCCATGAGACCTTCTAGAACCCCCATAAAAAGGTTGGCTCCCTAGAGCCCCCTGCGTCGAACCTATGAACTTAGGTTTCTTCAAATATTATATGTTTTCTTTTATATGTTTTATCTTCTTTTTTTTGTTATTATGTTTTTTGTGATTGCATGCATCATTTATCATTTGCATCTCCATCATGTTTTATCCACAAAAAAATAGTAAATAAAAAAAATATATAATATAAATGTAAAATATATTCTATTTTGGTGAATGTGTAGGAAGGATGAGTACCAAGAAGACCATTGTTCACTTTACTGTTTCCACTCCGGATATCAAGAAACTGAAAATAATCAAGGAAAAATTACCGTCAAGTGCTTTGGATAGGTTTGTGATTCGCTATGGGAATATTTTGGACTTGCTGGGTGTGAGAGTACAAGAAGAAGCCATTACTGCTTTGGCCCAGTTTTATGACCCTCCACTTAGGTGTTTCACCTTTCAAGACTTTCAGTTGGCTCCAACTTTGGAAGAAATGGATTCTTCGCTAGGGTTCTCAAAAATCAAAAAAGAATTCTATACTGGTGTGGGTAAAGAAGTGGACTTTTCAGATTTGGCAAAAGCTTTAGGGTTGTCTGTTACGGAATTGAAGACTAACTACAAAACTGATGGAGATGTGCATGGGATCAAGAGATCTTACTTAGAAAATCAAGCTACAATGTATGCTCAAAAGAAACAATGGGACATTTGTGGACATTTATTAGCTCTTCTAATTTTTGGAGTGGTTTTATTGCCAAAGAATATTGATTATGTTGATCCCGCTGCCATTCATGCTTTTACTTCCTTTAAAGTGCATGGACAAGATCCTACTCCGACAATCCTCGCTAATATTTACTATGCTATCCATACAAAGTATGAAAAGAAAAGAGGAATGCTATTTTGTTGTGTTCATTGGCTATATTCTTGGTTGACTTCTCATCTCTACAAATCTAGTTGCTTTATCAAAGAATTGAGTAGGAACGATTGGTCTCAAAAGTTAAGGGCTCTAAAAGCAGATTCTATTCTATGGTATGCAAAGAAATTAAATTCAGAAAAGATTATTTATAGATGTGGAGAATTCAGCAATGTACCATTAATAGGAACTCTTGGTTGTATTAATTATAACCCCATTCTAGCATTTCGCCAATTGGGTCATTCCATGGATAAAGAACCCGCCGAACAATGGATAAAAGAGTTAATATTGCATGACAATGGGAAGGCTGAACCAAGAATATGGAAAGAAGTAATTCAAGCTTGGAAGCATGTTCAAAGAAAAGACTTTGGGCCAAAGAATGTAGTTGCAAGAGCACCTTACACCGCATGGGTCCAAGAAAGAGTTAAGAAAGTGCTGCTTCCTTTTGTTGTGGATCCCGCCTACAAGCCTGATTCTCCTGATCCTGTTCCTTTATCCATCGAAGAGATAGAAGGAATTAGGGCTGCCCTAGAGGCGTCCCAAAAGGAGAAAGAGAAATTAGAACTTGATTTGCATCAACTTACTAATGAGAAAAGTCAACTACGCCTTGACCTCAAAGAGAAGAACCAAGAGCTTCAAGCGATGAAGGAGGAAAGTGATAGACAAAGAGGCAAGAGGAAACGTGCAACTGAAGGGTATCTAAGTGCTAATTTCGATCTAGCAGCACACAATGAGAGATTGGACCAAGCTGATTTAGAAATTGCAAGGTGGAGAAGACGCTTCGAGGAAATTGCCCATGATAAAGAAGAAACCGAGAAAGAGCTAGAAACAATGATCCTTAATTTAAATGATAGGACTGAGGGCCAAGAAAGAGAAATAAGGGGCCTCAGATATGACCTTCAAGAAGCTCAAAATGTTGGACAACAAGAGCGTGCAAGGAGAGTAACAGTGGAAGAAGCGTTCCGACAGCGCACCGAGGAGTATAATAGAGCATACCAAGCCATGGTGTCACTTAGGGAGGTGTTCGCAAAGGAAAAAGAAATACATGAGGCAGCCCTGAATGAAAGAGATCATTGGAAAAGACTTCACACAATTATTTCTGCGGCAAGTGAGCACGTAAGCATGGTTCCTAAGCTACTTGAAGACTACGAGAAATATCGCGAGGATTATGACAAACTAGTCTTTTTGTGTAATGATTTAATTCAAGATATTCCAAAAAGTTTGGAGAAAGCAGAATCATCTCCCGTCATCCTTCCTGAAGTAGTCAAAGAATTCATGGAGCTTTGTAGAAGTATGGTGGACAAGTTCCAAGAAAACATCCAAAGGCGTTCTTAGTTTTATGTTTTTTTCTTCCTCACTTGTTGCTTTTACTTTAAGAATTTTCAATCTAATTTTCTTTGAGTATCTTTCAATTTCAGTTTCTTTCCCTTTATTTGTAAACCAACAATGAAGTGGTATTTCCCTTTTTAATAATAAAGTGTGTTTATTTTTTGGCATTTACTCGTTGTTCTTATAATATTCACCAAATAGATATATAAAAAAAAAAAAAAGAAAAAAAAGAGAAAGGAAAGAATAAAAAAGGAGAAAGTACATTTACTATAATAATGTGGATAAAACATGAACATAGCATAAAACATAACATTCATATCATGCATGTCATATTTAATTACAAAAACATTAAAAGGAAACTATCTTCATCTCCAGTCACACCATTGCAACTCCACCGCTAATCCAGACAAGATCTCAAAAGAAGAAAGCGATGGAACAACTAGAACAGAATCAAGCCGCCCTTCGAGAAGAGATGACTCAATTGAAAGGAAATGTGGAGGACCTCAAGGGAGGAATGGCTCAAATGTTGAGTCTCATGAAGGGTATTAAGGAGGAACAGGATAGAGCTAGGGAAGAAAAGAATCGGTATGAGGAAATGCCGAACGATGGAAATCCACTGCTAGGATTCGTTCAGGGATTTGATCCTCACAAATCAAACACCCACTCGTCAAAGAAGGTTACTAAAGCCCATGAAGAGGGAGAAGCTTCCTATGAGGGATTCATTCCCACCGCTCAGAAGGAGGGGGCGCCTCGTACCGTTCGCATCCCTATTAACAATCCGCCTAAAGATGAGGACTATGTGGACTTACAATACGGGGAGGTGGACGAGCCAAACCAGGAGTCCCAGCATAAACAAACCCAAGCTGATTCTGAGGAGACTGCTAGAAATAGCGGACAAATCAAGGCACTAGAGGAAAGAATGAAAGCAATGGAGGGATATGATGCCTTTGATGTGGATACCTATGAAATGAGTTTGGTGCCGGATTTGACCATCCCTCACAAATTCAAGATGCCCGACTTTGAAAAATACAAAGGACTTACATGCCCTAGAAGTCATTTACGCATGTACGTCAGGAAGATGGCTGCCTATGCCAATGACCAAAAGCTGATGATGCATTTCTTCCAAGACAGTTTGAGTGGGGCATCTGTCGAATGGTACATGCAGTTGGAAAAGACACATATCCGAAGCTGGAACGACCTTGCTAATACGTTCCTCAAGCATTACAAGTATAATCTGGACATGGCTCCCAATCGGATGCAACTGCAGAACTTGTCTCAGAAAAAGGAAGAGTCGTTTAAGGAGTATGCCCAAAGATGGCGAGAACTAGCATCTCGAGTCCAACCTCCATTGTTGGAAAAAGAGCTAGTTGACATGTTCATGAGAACTCTACAAGGACCATACTACGACAAAATGATTGGAAGCGTATCCTCGGGATTTTCAGATCTAGTGGTTATCGGCGAAAGAATTGAGGACGGAATCAAGGATGGGAAGATACAAGGAGCTTCATCTAACTCTTATCACTCTAAGAGGCCCACCTCAACCTTCGCTAAAAAGAAGGAAGGGGAGACCAATGCAGTAGTGCACCAAGAGTTTAGACCTCCTATGACATACCCGCCTCGACCAAGATTCCAAGGCCCTCCGAGGAAGTTCGACCCTCTGCCCACTTCTAAAAGTGAGATACTGAAATACCTGTTAAATGAGCAGTTAGTGGAAGTCAGACCAATGCCACCTCCAATTCCCGGAAAAAGTATGCCCAATTTCAAAGCTGATGAGAGATGTGCATTTCACGCCAATTCTCCCGGACATACATTGGAAAAATGTTGGGCCTTTAGTCACAAGGTTCAAGACCTAATAGAGTCAGGAGCAATTGCTTTTGACAAACCTAATGTAAAGACGAACCCCATGCCTCGCCATGATGGCACAGTCAATGCAATCGAGCTAGTCACCGAGCAAGAGTTTGTTCAACAACGGAGTTCCCCCATAGAGGCCCTTAAGAGGTATCTACTTGCAAAGGGGTTCGTCCTCGAACATAACGAAGCTTTTAAGACGACCTTGCAAAGACTAGTGAATCAAGGAGTGGTTCAGTTCAAGGAATATCCTGAGGAAGAGTATGTAGCCATGTTGGACAGAAATGAACCATTAATGATACCAAGGCAAGGGGCAAGGAAGACATTGATCATCCCTTGCACCAAAGCCACACTGCTGATACCCACACAAGGGCACACTAGGATCATCCCAGTCAGGGATCCATACCCTGTAGATAAAATGAAAGCAGTCCCGTGGGAGTATGAGTCTAATGCTAATACCGATGTGACAAACATCGTTGGGCCTGGAGGCATGACGCGTAGCGGTCGCATATTCAATACTGCTAAATCAAAGGAGAACTTAGCACAAGCAAACGACCAAGCTACTGTGGTCCCTACTGAAAGTAGCACACCCACTGACAAGGATACCACCAATAAAGATGCTGAAGAGTTCTTGGCACTGATCAAGAAAAGTGATTACAAGGTAGTGGATCAGCTGCATCAAACGCCATCCCGGATATCACTCCTCTCGCTGTTAATTCATTCAGAAAAACATCGAGACACTTTGATGAAAATCCTAAGTGCTGCTCACGTAACCAAAGACATCACTGTAAACCAATTCGATGGAATGGTAGCTAACCTTACTGCTGGGGCATGTTTGAGTTTCAGTGAACACGAGTTGCCCTCACAAGGGAAAAGACATAACAAAGCCCTGCATATCTCCATGCAATGTGGGAAAGCTCATCTATCTAGAGTGCTGATCGACACAGGGTCGTCGTTAAACGTGATGCCAAAAGCTACCCTAGACAAGATAGATCTGGAAGGGCTAGTAATAAGACCAAGCCGTCTGGTGGTCAAAGCTTTTGATGGGTCGCAAAGTCCAGTATTTGGAGAGGTAGATCTCCCTGTGGTAATAGGCCCTCGTACCTTCTGCATCAATTTCCAAGTGATGGAGATTGAGCCTGCTTATACATGTTTGCTGGGACGCCCTTGGATCCATGCTGCTGGGGCAGTCACCTCTACTCTGCACCAGAAGATGAAATTTGTGGATGGAAACTCTATAGTAACTATCAGTGGGGAGGAGGACATATTCGTCAGTAATCTAGACTCGTACCGGTATATCGAGGCTGGAGAAAAGGCATTAGAAACTTCATTCCAAGCGCTTGAGATTGCCACTGCTGTTACACTACCAATTGAGAAGACTCGAAGGGCGGTGACTTCTTGGAGAGACCTGCAAGCTACACAGATGGAAGGCTGGGGCAAGATCCTAGAAGTGCAAGAGAAGAAAGATCGTCTGGGGTTAGGATACCAATCCACAAAGAAGGCTGCAAAGGAAGAGCAACGGTTCCCTCCGATCACACAAACTTTTGTCACAGGTGGATATGAGCACGTATCCATGATATCTAGCATGGAGGGAACGTCCAATTTCATCAGAATGATCAGGCCAGGAGAACAACTTCAAAATTGGACAAGCCTGGAGATACCGGAGATAGTTTACATTTCAAAGTAATTTGCTTTTCTGTCGTGTGTTTCATTTCCCTTTCAAGTTATTAAAATAAAAAACAATGTCGCTCATGCCTCGCCCGAAGCATAGAGTTGGTTTGTAAGGGCCCCATTTTACTTTCAAAGATCCAAGTTTATTAATAAAATTTTCGTTTGCGTTTGGTATCAAAATCCTGTCTCGCTCTTGCATTCACCTTCTCAAAATGACAAATAACTTTCTTGCATAAAACAAAAGCACAAACATAATTGCATACTAAAAAGACAAAAAAATCAACTTGTGCAGATCACCTTCTAACATCACCGATAATAATACTGCTGAAACTCAATATAAATTCGAGGCTCTCGCTAATCAGTCTGAGGAAGAAGATGAGGAAGACGAGGAACTTCCAGAAGAATTGTCAAGGCTAATGGAAAGAGAATCCAAAAGCATGCTCCCTCCTCAAGAGGCAATCGAAATCATAAACTTGGGCACCGACAAAGAACCCAAGGAAATCAAGATTGGGGCAACACTGAACGAGGGCATAAAAGCAACACTGGTCAAACTCCTCCATGACTATGTGGAAATATTCGCTTGGTCATACCGGGATATGCCTGGGCTGGACACAGACATCGTCGTGCATAGGTTACCACTCAAAGAGGGCTGTACACCTGTCAGACAAAAACGCAGAAGAGTCCGACCCGATATGGATAACAAGATCCGAGAAGAGGTACTCAAGCAGTTTGATGCAGGTTTCCTTGCCGTAGTCGAATATCCGCCGTGGATCGCCAATATAGTCCCAGTACCTAAGAAAGATGGAAAGGTACGCATGTGTGTTGATTATAGAGACCTGAATAAGGCAAGTCCAAAGGACGACTTTCCGCTGCCACATATAGACATACTAGTGGACAACACCGCACAAGCTTCAGTGTTCTCATTCATGGACGGATTCTCAGGATATAACCAGATTAAAATGGCTCCTGAGGACATGGAGAAGACCACCTTCATGACATCCTGGGGCACTTTCTGTTACAAGGTAATGCCTTTTGGATTGCGAAACGCCGGGGCAACATATCAAAGAGCTATGGTCACACTATTCCATGATATGATACACAAGGAAGTCGAGGTGTATGTAGATGACATGATCGCTAAATCCCATACTGAAGAGGAGCATCTCACACACTTACAAAAGTTGTTTGAACGCTTGAAGAAGTTTAAGCTAAGGTTGAACCCAAACAAGTGTACATTTGGTGTGAGATCAGGAAAGTTGCTGGGATTCATAGTAAGCCAACGAGGCATAGAGGTAGATCCTGACAAAGTAAAAGCCATACAAGAAATGCCCGTCCCGAAGACAGAGAAAGAGGTTCGTGGTTTCTTAGGGCGCTTGAATTATATCTCAAGGTTCATTTCGCACTCAACTGCTACGTGTGAACCCATATTCAAGCTACTAAGAAAAGATCAACCAATCAAGTGGAATAACGATTGTCAAGTAGCTTTCGAAACTATAAAGCGTTATCTACAAGAACCACCAATACTCGTACCCCCGGTGTCAGGAAGGCCGTTGATCATGTACCTCACTGTCCTCGACAGGTCCATGGGATGCGTACTGGGGCAGCAAGACGAAACAGGGAGGAAAGAACACGCTATTTACTACCTTAGCAAGAAATTCACTGATTGCGAATCCCGGTATTCACCATTGGAAAAGACATGTTGCGCCCTAGCATGGGCCTCCAAACGTCTAAGGCAGTACATGCTGAACCATTCCACATGGTTAATATCGAGGATGGATCCTTTGAAATACGTGTTCGAGAAACAGGCTCTCACGGGAAGAATTGCTAGATGGCAAATGCTACTGTCAGAATATGATATCCAATACGTCACCCAAAAAGCAATCAAAGGGAGTGTATTGGCAGAACATCTAGCTCACCAGCCCATTGAAGAGTATCAGTCTATGAAATTCGACTTCCCTGATGAGGATATCATGCTGGTCAGGGACTATGAAATGCCCGGACCCGATGAAGGGCCCGAACCAGGATTGGTATGGACTCTCACATTCGATGGAGCCTCAAATGCATTAGGACATGGCATAGGGGCAGTCTTGACATCTCCTGACAATCGTCATATACCTTTCACTGCAAGATTGTGTTTTGACTGTACCAACAACATTGCTGAATATGAAGCATGCATATTGGGTCTAGAGGCGGCGATCGATCTGAGGATTAAGTTACTTGAAGTATATGGGGATTCAGCATTAGTAATCCACCAAGTCAATAAAGAATGGGATACGCGAGATGCAAAGCTAATCCCATACCGAGACCTCATACTGGAACTAATGGCTGAGTTCGACATTATCACTTTCAATCATATCCCGAGGGAAGAAAACCAGATGGCTGATGCGTTGGCAACACTCTCCTCCATGTTCAAAGTAAACTGGCCTAATCACGAACCGCAAATAACGGTCAGACACTTTGAAGAACCAGCCTATTGCCTCACGATTGAGAAACAAGCTGATAACAAACCTTGGTACCATGACATCAAGGAATACTTGGAGAAGCAAGTGTATCCAGAAAACGCCTCCACGATTGACAAAAAGACACTAAGGAGGTTGGCATCTAAGTTCTTCCTAAATGGTGATGTCTTGTACAAGCGAAACTACGATTCAGTGTTGCTAAGGTGTGTAGATAAGAGTGAGGCCAAGGAGATTATCAAGGAGATCCATGAAGGAACCTTTGGGACTCATGCAAATGGACATTCAATGGCAAGAAAAATACTAAGAGCTGGTTATTACTGGTTAACAATAGAGGCCGATTGCTTCCAACATGCAAGGACATGCCACAAATGCCAAATATATGCTGACAAGGTTCATGTGCCACCAAATCCACTGAACGTACTAAGCTCGCCATGGCCATTTGCAATGTGGGGAATTGATATGATAGGTATGATCGAACCCAAAGCATCTAATGGACACCGATTCATATTGGTTGCTATTGACTATTTCACCAAGTGGGTCGAAGCTGCTTCCTACACTAATGTAACAAGACAAGTGGTTACTCGATTCATCAAGCATAACCTCATCTGCCGATATGGGATCCCAAGTCGAATCATTACCGACAACGGGTCGAACCTGAACAACAACATGATGAAGGAGTTATGCGAAGAGTTCAAAATTGAACACCACAATTCTTCACCATACAGGCCTAAGATGAATGGCGCTGTTGAAGCCGCGAACAAAAATATCAAAAAGATAATACAGAAAATGGTGAAGACGTACAAAGATTGGCATGAGATGCTTCCCTTCGCCCTGCACGGTTACAGAACTTCAGTACGTACATCCACAGGGGCAACCCCTTTCTCCTTGGTCTACGGCATGGAAGCAGTTCTCCCTATCGAAGTGGAGATTCCATCGTTAAGAGTCCTAGCCGACACAAAGTTAGAAGAATCGGAATGGGTAAAAACCCGCTTTGATCAGCTTAATCTCATTGAAGAAAAGCGACTGACAGCTTTGTGCCACGGGCAGCTCTATCAAAAACGAATGAAAAAGGCGTTCGATAAAAAGGTCCGCCCTCGAACTTACAAAGAAGGAGACCTCGTTCTCAAGAAAATCCTACTACCCCGACTTGACGCCCGAGGAAAATGGACACCAAACTACGAAGGGCCATATGTCATAAAAACAGTGTTCTCAGGAGGAGCGCTCGTCCTTACCACCATGGACGGAGACGAGTTAACACATCCGATCAATTCAGATGCAGTCAAGAAGTACTATGCCTAGCAGGGGCAAGACTTCAAACTACGAGCCCAAGACAATTCGTAAAGGATAGGAAATCGAGCAATCATTAACTTCCGAAGTCAAAGGATTACTGGGGCCCTCGATGGTAAAAGAGCGATAGTAGTATTAATATCATTTCTATTTGTCATTTTTCTTTCTCATGTACACTCGCCAATTCAAGGCAACAATCAATAAAAGTCTTTCCTTTTCATATCTATCTTTTCATCATTTCAACACCAAGTGCAAAGGATAATTTGTTTCTTATAAACTTTAAACTCTGAACTTAAAATAAGAAACTTACAAACTAACAGACTAAGCTAAAAGGGGATGAAACTACGACATCTCCGGTAGTCAATACAAGCCTGGTCCCGAAAGCACCGCAATACCCCAGTATACTAACTTCAGGCGATCTAAGATAAGACCCATGGAGCTGCTCAAAGGCCAAACAAATCCAATGGGTGACAGGAGATAAAGCATCGAGTTCGTCATACATATTCATACTCATGAACATTCACATATGTACCGTCTGCATAAGCATGCATACATTTACAACAAATCATAAGCATATACATTCGCAAAGCATCATTCTACAGACAAAAGCTCGGGTTCCCTCGAATCCAATCTCCAAACTCAACTCTCAAGTTCAAATTCAAACAAAAATCGTAACCCACGCGTTACGTCTTGTCACGGTAGTGATAACGGCACCCAACAAAATCGTAACCCACGCGTTACGTCTTGTCACGGCAGTGATAACGGCACCCAACAAAAATCGTAACCCACGCGTTACGTCTTGTCACGGCAGTGATAACGGCACCCAACAAAATCGTAACCCACGCGTTACGTCTTGTCACGGCAGTGATAACGGCACCCAACAAAAATCGTAACCCACGCGTTACGTCTTGTCACGGCAGTGATAACGGCACCCAACAAAATCGTAACCCACGCGTTACGTCTTGTCACGGCAGTGATAACGGCACCCAACAAAAATCGTAACCCACGCGTTACGTCTTGTCACGGCAGTGATAACGGCACCCAACAAAAATCGTAACCCACGCGTTACGTCTTGTCACGGCAGTGATAACGGCACCCAACAAAATCGTAACCCACGCGTTACGTCTTGTCACGGCAGTGATAACGGCACCCAACAAAATCGTAACCCACGCGTTACGTCTTGTCACGGCAGTGATAACGGCACCCAACAAAATCGTAACCCACGCGTTACGTCTTATCATGTTAGTCCCTTGGCAGTGATATGGCACCATGTTTTCCAGCAACACATCTATTTTCACACTCCACAATACCAGCAAATTTCAGGGTACTCTCAGTGTTCAATAATCTTCCACCTTCAGGTCGTAACAGGCAAACAAGCCTATCCGCCTCTTCAGGTTTAAGAATATTGAACAGGGGCAGCTGTCATACCCCAAAATTTGCCCTACCTACTTCACTCACAAAGTTTCAAAGGATAGGGCTCCATTCAAGATGCACTCCTAGTCAAAAGCCTCCTAAGGCTAGGGTTTGAGATTCCTCTAAGAGGGATCAATGAGATGAGGCTCTTAATCAAGGGTATATGGCTCATAATGATCTAATCTAACCCCAGGGCAAAGGTCAAGGCACCACTCCAAAAGTCACATGTTCAAACAGTCTCCAAATCTACAATCAGCTGATTCAAAATCAAAGTCAAGGCATGAGCCAAACTTCTAAGCATGGGTCAAACAACAAGTATGGGGATGTATATCCATCATTTGATCAAAATTGATCATGATTCCATTAATAGAAACTCAGAGATGAACCAATCTAAAAAGTTCAAATTAGGGTTTCTATAGGAGAAAGTCAACCCAACTTTGACTGGGCATAACTTTCACATGGAACATCAAAAATTCCCCACTCAAAGCCTATTTTGAAGGAAATTGGATTCTCTACAACTTTGTCTCTCACAAGCCAAGGCTAGAAATGCTTCATTTGGAAGGTACAAGGCAAAAGATTACAGGTCCTTTTTAAGCAGTCTCCAAAAGCAGTTTTTTTGCAAAGAGGATATGATCAAGATAAAAGCTCCAAATGGAAAATATGTTCCAAAGTGGCTTATAGAGGACATCTTGAGGTTTCCAAAAAAAGTCCTAGCACTCCTTCATATCTTAAAAAATTGAGTGAAATATGCTTGATCAAAGTTAGGAGATTTTTAGGGACCAAATGTGGAAAAAGAGGGTTCAAATGGAGAAGTTTTGCAAATGGGCCTATGGTTTTATAATACAAACTTGGTCCACAAGTCATTAGCATGCCCAAAACAAAATGCCACGAAATTTAACCTATTATTTGATTTAATATAATTTTTTATCTCATTTTTTATGATTTAATTAAGTGTAAAATCAAATATTATGTTAAAATATTGGTATAGGCCAAAATCCAATCAATATTAATGGTAAACATGATGTAATTTCGTGGTAATGGGATCAAAGAAGAATAAAATCAAATCTTGGCCAAAATAGTAGCTTAGCATTCAAGTAAGAAAATCAAATTTCTCAAAAAAGCAAGATTGGATTCAAAGGCTATTTTGGTTCTTTTTCTTGACCTAAAGATCCCCCTATAAGTACTAAAGAGAGGCATAAGGGTTGAGGACGAAAATTCTGGGAAGAAAAGTACTTGCAAGAACCGAAAAAGTCATAAAAAAGTGGAATTCGGTTTTGGAGAATTTGGGGCTTTCATCGAGAACTAAAGGTTTCCAAAGCTTCTTCAAGTAATCTGGAACGTGTTTGGATCGTTTATCAGCTTCAGCACCCCCAGAATTTCTCCATAATAGCCAAGGTATGTAGTTTTAAAAACTGATTCGATTAGCATATTATACGCATGTTCATGTGAATTTGATTGTATGTTTGAGTTTGTGTCATTGCTGTGGACGTTTCTGAATCATTTTCTTTAAGTTTGGGGGCGTAAATCATGTTCGGCCATGGGAGGCCGAGTTAGGGTTTTGTTTTGGATTTGGGGGTTTTCAGTAGGGATAAAATTAGGGTAAGGCAGGGTTGGCATTGAGATCGCGTGACCAAAACGAGTGGAATCAGGGGGTTGCGCCTTTCCTATTGGCATCCATGTGCTATTCGTTATTTTTGGTAGTGAGGGGTTTGCTACGAAAAATCCTTAGCAGTTTCGTAGCTAAATATGCAGGTTTTGCAGGTCTGGAGGTAAGTGATGATGCGTTGGCATGATCTGGTTCGCCAATTCAAATTTTGGCGCGCGTTACTATTTGCGTATTCCAGTTTTGTTTTTGTTTATTTTCTGATAGTTGTTTAACGCGCGTGTGTGGGTGGTGCAGTGGTCATGTGAAACGTTAGTGAAGGGGAGGTCGTGGGTTCGAGCCTCCCCTTTGCCCATTTATTTTTCTAAAAATTTCAACCCTCGATCCAGTGCGCCTCAGCTTCAAACCCTCACTATGCACCCTCAAATCTGAGCCATAGAATTCTATTAATTTAGATCCAACGAATCCTGGTTGCATACCCATACCATACACCATAACTGCAACCATATTGAATCAAAACCTAGTTAACTAATTTAGTTTAATTAATATATTCAAATTGTAATTATTTCTTTTATATAATTAAAGGTTTAATTAATGGTTTAATAATTATATTTTGTAAATGGAAAATATATATGATATTATTATTAAATTACAATTTGTTATTCGTGCCGATTAAATCGATTAATCGCTATGGTTAGCAACAATTTAATTAAAATGTTATTTAATTAAGTAAATTTGGTTTCTATTATGTGGTTAAATGGTTGCAATTATCTTATTAATTGTGATGATTAACCGTTTTTCTCTCCGATTTAATTTGTTATTCTTTTTAATCGAATCAATCGATTGCGAGGGGTAACAATACAAAATAAAATTCTACAAAATTATTAAAAAATACTTCAACTCATTATTAGTGATAATCGAATCAATCGATTAAAATTGGTAGTGATGCAATTATTAATCTTTTAACTATGGTGATCAAACCTATTGATCATTGCGGTTAATTGTGCCAAATCAGGGTTGTACGCCCACTCCTAAAAAACACTTCCCAAAACTTGTATGTATCGAATCATACATTATCATAGGCTATTTCAAAAGCCTTTGAGGCAAACTATATCAAATCAAATTTCAAACCCTAAGGGCGTACAACCCGTCCCCCGAACTACGTGGACTCTGATTCTCCCTAAGGAGATACGTAGGCATTTGGCAACAAGGCGAGTCTCCCACCTCCAAACCCTAATCATTTTAATAATTAATTTTGTCAACCCTAATAACTGATTATCATCTGCCTTTGCCCTAACCCTAATCTTTGAAATGTTAACCTTTAGGAAAGGGTTTTGGGTGCCTAACACCTTCCCTTAACCCGAATATGGTATCTTACCCTGAATCTCTAAACCATCAAAGGTTTCCTATTCGCCTTGGTAGAATAGGTGGCGGCTCTAAACATTAATTTTTAGGCAGGTTGCTACACCAGACATGAAAGTTGAAACTGGGTGTGGCTCATTGGTTTTGACCCTTTAACACATGCATGTATTGGACAAAATAAATTTGTAAAATAGGACATATCAAAAGCCAGATTCGTCTCCATCGAATAGTTTGCTATCCATGGGTGTGAATTGGATTGGAGGGTGTGAATTGGGGATTGGATAAGATTAATAAACGACAAAATTTGATAGAAACTTTGCTACTATTTTATTTTTGTTTTATGTTCCTATTATTGCCGTTTGTAATATGCTGATTTGTACTTATTATGCAATTTCTCAAGGCAACATATAGTTTCCTAATTTACAAATTATGAAAGTCATTTTGCACTTTGGCTTCAAAGTTCAAATACCAATTAGGAGTAGAGTTTGTTTTTCTTTTTTCTTAATAAAGTCCAACGAATCATTTTAAGTCTAGCTCAAAGCCGTAATTTCCTCAATTTTTTATATGTATATAATGAAAGGACCACCTAATACTTCATACATCAATGAGGGATTTTGAGTTGAAAAATGGAAAATATTCTTCTTAATGTTAGCTAGATCTTACATACATTAATTAGTTTTTTTTTTATAACCACTTCATAAATTTGTTGGCAAGTCCACAAAATGCGAAACCAATAATGAGTCCGATCTTAAATCTTAAAACATTAGATGAGTTACTTCCCTTATATCTTTTATATTTTTTAATTTTTAATTGATGTTAAAAGGTTAAATTACTCACATTATTAATTTTGATCTATATTCAAATTTCACTTAGCCAAATCACGATTATGATTTCATTTGTTGAGGAACACCAAAAATAATAATAAATTATATGTTTAAGATTCTAGAGGCTTTGAGGCCACATTTTAAACCAAAGCTTTAAAATATAAGATATATCAATCACATCTCTTATATATCTATATATAAGATATCTTCATTCTATATCGCACTTAAACTCAACAAAATAAATACAAAATTTAATCCTAGCTCTCCCACTAAGTTGAACCAAACTCCAATATCACTTATTTATGTGTCTATGAATTAAATGTTCAAGACTTATAAAATACTTTGTTGAGATTCAAATGTGAGTGGGTTAAGTTTAACATCGACTAAAAATAGAGAAAATATTTTATATATAAGAGAAATGATTTATACTAGGGCCGGCCCTGTGCATGTGCAGGAAGTGTTACAGCACAGGACCCCAAATTTTGGAGGGCCCAAAATTTTGAAAGGTTCAATTTTTTTAATAAATATTAATTAAAATAAATAAAATGTTAATAATAAAAATTCAATAAATCAAAAAAATGTTATGATAAAATCTTAATACATACAAAAATCGAGATAGATCAAAATTTTAAATAATTATAATTAAGTATATTATTGACTAATACATAATTTTATTTTTTTATCTGTCTTTTTAAATTAATATAATTGTATTTATATTTAAATTTGGGCCCATTTTTGAAATTAGAACGGGGCCTCTGTTTTGGTTGGGCCGGCCCTGATTTATACACCCATCACTTTAAAGTCTTTGGTGAATATGTGGTGTCAAAGTCTCTTAAGATGATGAACATTTAGCACCTTGACACTCGCGTTGCTCTTCGACTCTTCAAGAAGTGATAACAAAGTCATGATTAAGCTCGGTAGAGGAGCGGAAGTGAAATTCTAATATGAATCTAGATTAATGATGTGAGTAAGTTACACTTAATTTTTAATCGATGTTAGAATTAACTTCGCACACTTAAAATCTACAAAATTCTTTTAAATAAAATTTGAGTATTCAAGGGAAAACCAAACTCCCACGGTTTTAATTAGAAGAATAGACTTCGTGCTAATCGAAGGGACAAGACTGTCTTATACAACAAAGAAGTAGATGCAACAAAGACATCTAGACCATTAAGAGTCACGAGCATGAAATTTGATGAATGTTATTCAGGAATGAAAAGTAGTAGTTTCACATTCATTTCTGTTGCATGTATGAACGTGAAAGCTTTATAATTCCTTCAATAGAAGAATATACTCTTCTTCTATGGTAAAATGGCACATCACACATGGAGTTGTATGACTATTTTTCACGGTTTTGAATTCTAATTTTAGTAAAAGTTTTGATTTCATTTATTAAATAGTAAGATAAAATGTCAATTGGATGCAGTTATGTAGGGTTGAAAATGGGGTTAGATAGGTTGATTAAACCTACATAGTCCACCAAAAATAGTAAGGTGGATTAGGTAATTTTCATCAACTTTGCCGACTTGCTAAATAGTTGAATATCACTAACATAAATTCATCAACTCTTTTTGAAGTAATAATTGTATTTTACTTTATGTGATCATCCACAATATTTATTATATTTACAGAAAAAAAAAACTTTTTTAAATAATTATTATTACTTTAGTTTTTATTGATACTTTAATTGTTTATTTTTAATTTGTATTATTTAAATAGTGTTATATGTGTGTTACTTTTAATTTACTATTCTCCACTTTATATTTATGATAATAAAATACACAAATTATTAAATGAATAATTAATTAAAATTATTTTTTTTATTCAGCGTCTTTAATTAATTTGTGTAAAATGATCAAATACAATAAATATTGTGGGAAGAGGAGTGATATTTTTAGGTGAATTTTGGCCTGATATTATACTAAACCATCATTTTAGTGTGGCCCATTAATATCTCATGCCTTAAGATTTTTGTCCTTGCACCCTTCTTTTAATCTGGCACCCCCGGCGTGTACACTTTAAGTAAAATATGTTCTCTAGTATAAATTTTATATTATCAATAAATTTTATACATAAATAAAAGACAAACGGGCAACAAGTTGCGCCGCTATTCTTTTTTGAAAGACAAAATCAGTTCTCTTAAAAATTACATTCATAGACCTAGGAAATTCATAAGCCTCTGAAACCTCTATAAAAGATCATTTGCTTTTGGTGCTAGAAACCAAAAGGTCAAAGGCAAATGGTATAAAAGCATGTTGATTGTCGGGACACACTTTCTCATGTTTGACCATTTACTTGAGCAACTTTGAGAGCTTATTGTCCCACTATAAAACCATCAACCCTCAGTCCCACCAGTTGAAAAACTCCAATCAAGTCCACACAAGCATGCTTCCCTCCTACCCACCCGTACATCAGAACATAAGTGGGCCTAAATGTCGATCAACCCTCACGTGGGTCAGTCAAAAAGTTCACAGGCGCCTATTTCTTCACAGATACTCCGGCATATCAAAATATATCAAACATGACATCTCTAACAATGTCATGTCAGTATTTAAAGCATGAAAGGTCCCTACAATGAATCATGTGTTCCCCAAATGTATCCAAACACGCCTTATGACAAATAGGGCAAACCTCATCAATAAGAAATAAAAGAATTATAAGGTGGTATCTTAGTACATTACTCCATCGGTGACATATGTTTGCGTAGTCCTACAATAGGAATAGCAAGGAGAAAGTATTAAGCATGTGCTACTGCAAACAACTAAAAATTATCTTTTTCCTTGTGGTCATGTCAAACTTTACATTCATGTCCTTAATATTTTCAAACCAACGAAATTAATTTTTTTTATTTTCTTTGGATATTTGGATAGATATATTGGATTCTTAACAAAAAATTTATATTCTGATTATTTATGAGTTTTTATCAGATTTTTTGTGATAGGTACCGATTTTTTAAGAATCAAGAATATTTACTAGATTTTTTTGGAAAAATCCAATTTAGCCTAAGTGTTTTGGCTGATTTATTCTTAATTTTTCAAAAATTCATGAATATTATTGATTTTTTGGAAAGAAAAAAAACTAGATTAAACCAATTGTTTTGAATTATTTATTCTAAAATTTTAAGAAGTTATGTTAAAAGATATACCAAATATTTAAAAAATACGTAACAATCATGGGATATCAGATATATTAAAAATTCGATTCACAAATTATTTTTGAATTTATTTAAAATATCATAGGCAATAGGGATTTTAATTTTTTTGGCTATTTTAATTAAGTTTTTGACATTATTAACCTAACAATAATACAATAAAAGCATACATTTACAAGTCTTAACATAACTTATCATGAACCAAAGTTTCATAACACGAATTAACATTTAAAAGTGTCGGTACAATCACAACCTGACAAAATATATACATATAATCACAAGGATTGGACAATATCATTACAAACAAATTATATTGACTTCCTACTTCTTATTAGTGCCTTATACGGTCCTCATAGGTTGTTTCCCATGCTCTTGCACCTTCACAACAGTTCTGTCTCTAGCGGTCAGTGACGGAAGTTAATGGACAATCGGGTTTCAACTTAACCTCAACTCAATGAGTGTTGTTAACATTAAAGAAATTGCAATAAGCTTTTGTCTACTCGCAGACATAGATCAAGATAGCACGAGTGGGGAGAAATTGATGTTAAGATTATTGGACAATGAGATCAGTATCACATTGTATCTAGAAACAATATGGTAAGTGGTAACCCATATTAAAAACCATCATCCATTTCTCATGATCTTGAACACCCAAGTTAGATACTCGCAACAAATTCCTAACTTCAGAGACCGTGTCATAGAATAACCTAGAATACAACTGATTGTTTAGATAAACTTCACTATCTAACTGTTTCTGAACCAAAGACCAAGACTATTCAGCTCATCCAAGTAAAATTGCAATAGCATTGAAACCATAATTCCCATTAGGTTTCACATCTATAATATGTTCAAAGTAGTCATGTAATAAAATAGGAAACTAAAATAGGTCAAGATGTGTGCAAAACTTACTAGACAATTTACTTGATAGAGCTTTACTAAATGATCTTTTCATCATATGACTTCCCTGCGAGGCCTCAACATAATCTTAATGTGAAGAATCATGATGCACATCACTTTCTTGCCTTTTTTTTACTCTTCTTAATTTTAAATTTTTGTTTGTACTTTATTGGTGGTGGACACATGGAAGTTGTACATGGATATGTTAGTTCCCAAACTTTTTCTTCATTATCCTTTGGCCAATGATATTCAAGGTACTGAAATACCTCTTTAACTATTCACATTCTTCTTCTAAGTACAATTGTGTCCTGCACTCTTCTTAATTGAATTCATGCTCTTCAATGTGTAATTTATTCTAAAACAAATGAATAGATTCTAATAGAATATGATAACCTTGTATTTGAAAGACTTGCAAGTTCACACGCACATGGTAACCCATGTGTTGTCCTAATGAAGCAACCACATACAGCTTTGTCAGAACCAACAAACTATACCCTTTCCAACTTCTTTGCAATGTGTTGTATACACTGTATGGGAACGAAGTTGTGCGATTGTGTGTTCACCATATCCTAAGATAATTGTGCCATTGTGTTCACCATATCCCAATTAATAGATATGAGCAAGAGATGAGCTTGTTCAACATCGTTCATGGCTGGTTCGAAGTTAGAAAGTTGAAGAATAAGGACCTGCGGAAAAATTTGCAGGTAAATCCGTAACAAATTTCGCAGGTCTGAAGGTAGGAGATAATGAACAGGGAAGCTCATCGTTGGCATGCATGCATGTTTCTCAATCATTCGTTGGTCAACAAAGGAATCCCTCTCCCCAGCGCTCATTGGCCAGTCAAAAGTCTGCACATCTTCTCTCCACACACGATTGGCTCGTCAACGGATAACGGGCCCCATCGTTTGACTAATTCCATTCATTGCATGTTTCTTTATTTATTTTTTGTTGACTAATTATCTTATGAATTAAACACACAGCTAGATTGGTAAAGATAATGGCCTATGGCTTTGATGACTGGGGTTCGAACCTTGCTAGGTTCAAATATTTTTTGGGTAAACTTTGTGTTATGTTGCTCTCCCAGATCTTGTGTGTGTTTTCCGTAGAAGCTTACGATGCGCGCTCAACTCCCCACCACGAGATCTTCCCAACGCCCAATCCAAGGATCCTCAGTGATGCAGCCCCACGGTGAACCCTCAGAAGTCTAACACACCTGGTTCTAACTCTGCTTTGTTGTTTCATATTCTTATTTTTATTTCTTTTATTAGTTTTAGTTACTAACCTTATTTTTAATCATAAACCTAAAAACTAACCTTTTAATTAAACAATTAGGATTAGATTAGTATTTAGGAAATAGTTTTTATTTTATTTAATTAGGATTAATTTAATTAAATAATTTAATTAGTTAGAATAATTAGGTGATTAAGATTTAAAAATTAATTAGTTTTAATTAATTATGATTAGGTTAAAAACTTAGGTTAGATCAATTAGATAATTTAAATAATAATTTCCCATTAGTTAAATAATTAGGCTAATTAGATTTATTTAATTAACTGTTTCTCGTAAACCTCAATATCATTTAGTCTTAGGTTATTACCCTTAGGTTTTCTAGCCATTAGGCTAACCTTTAAGATTTAGGATTTATCACCATAAAACCTCTAACCCTTATTTTTATTCGCGAATTCTTTCCTCACCTCATACTCTGTGATTGTCGCATGTACCTTTATTTTTAATTTTGCCTTTTATTTCTACCTTTTTATTTTATTATCTGCCTTTATTTCAATTATTTAATTTTCTGTCTTTTAAATATTAGAAAATATGTATAGGTCCCAATAAGTTTTCTTGTAATAGTTGTAGGTTTTATTTTCTGCCTTTATTTTTCTGCCCTACAGGTGTTTATTGTAATAGCGTAAGAACTTTTAATTATGCCTTTATTTTTAACTGTGTGGTTAGTAATTCTAGGGAGTGACAAGCCTGCTAATAAATCTAGTTTGCCTAAATTATAAGATAAATATAACTGAATTGAATCACCTGATTGTGACACACACCTTTAGGGTAACCCTTCTTATGCTTCCTGTTGCCTTTTAATTACGATTCTAAAATAGTCAAGTCCCTCGAATACGAGGATACCTAAGCAAAACAAATGTTACTCTCAGTTCATCATCATAAGATCATAGTCCCTTCGAAGTTGCCTTGACAGTAAATGATCATGTCCCTCGATGTTGCATCGGTAATGATGATTGTCCCAATTGCTAAGGTATCCTCGCCTGTTGCCTAAAATGACTATTATATCCTTCCCTAAAGACTACCTACCCTCTATATGGTAGGGACAGTTTTATGGCGAACGATAATTTCTCGATGACCCTTAACGTCCAATGAAAGGACTTCCTACCCTCTTATGGTATGGATAGCCTTTTCAAACTGAAAGGCTAGAAGAACAATTTTTCTAACTTAGGATAGGTGCTCCTGATTGCTTACTCTTTTCAAATTTCAAATCTTTTTCCCACTTATTTTCAAATACTTTCAAAAACAAGGCTACGCTTATTTACAAGCTAAAGTCCTTAAACAAAGTCTTTTCCTATTCACACACTACATTTCAAACATTTTGAAAACAAAGTGAGCTAAGCAATTAAGAGCCCATGGATAACCATTGATACAAAGGATGCTTACACCTTCCCTTTGTATAACTTACCCCCCGAACTCAAAGTCTTTTAAAAAGGTTTTTTTCTGTTCTTTTAGCCTTTCTATATATTGGATAAAATAAAAGTCGCTGGCGACTCTTGCTATCCGCAACATTTCAAAAAGTCAGTTCTCCCACCGTATAACACATCTTCATACTAATTTATGACAAAATTAGAATTGACATGAATGAAGATAGGGTGACTCTTCCGAAATTTCAAAGGATAATTTTAAACTTTTATAGGGCGACTCTTGACTACTAAGGGTGAAAAGACAAACCCCTAAATCATAATATATGGGCTAAGTCGAACTCAAAAAAAATTTGGGTTGAATTGAGCTAACCAAACCGAACTGCCACTATCTAATAGAAACTAGTAGAATCACACGATTGATCCGACAGTCTGATTTTGACCGACCACAGTCGGGTAACATGACCCAGATAGATAGGTCCGGATGACTGCGTTTTGTGAAGTCGTACTACAAACTAGGGGTGGCAAAACAGGCTCGGCCCGCGGGGAAAATTTGTTTTACCCACACTTTTTCGCGGGGCAGGGCAAGGTTTTAGGCCCGCTCCCTTTAATGTGTCTGCCCCGCCCTGCCCCGTTTTTTTGCGGGCATGAACTTTTTCATACAATTTTATTATTTTTAGGTCTAAAACGTTCAATGCCCGCGAGCTTTCCCCGCCCTTACTTTTTTGCGGGATGGGACAAGATTTTAGACCCACACTCTCAAATATGTCCGCCTCGTCCCGTCCCATTTTTTTGCGGTCTTTTGCGGGACGGACCTAAACGGGACGGACATGCCCGTTTGCCACCCCTACTTCAAAGACATCGTATTGTGAAAGATATGCTTCGTTACCATTTTTGATATCCCTTGCTGCAAAGTTTTTTTTTAGTACTAAGTACAATCCCTCTAGGTTTGTTTGGATTCAAATTTTCAAATGGAACCAATAAAGTAACGGAGACAAAAAGTTAAACTTCTTATACTTACATTTATCATAAAATCACAATGAAACAATGAAGTATTCCAATCATACACATACAGTTGCGTTTATTGTCCCACCGAAAAACAGGTGCGTTTGTATTACTATTAAACTTTGAATGTGAAAGCAAATAAATCTGAAAATAATATGGAAGTTTAAGTTGCACGTAATCAAAATACACGTACTCGTTTATATTTCAACCATAATAATTGATTTTATATATTTGGCGGTAAAATGTAAATAAGAAATAAAATTAGATCAAAAATATAAACTAATCTAAAAAAGGAAAAACGTCGTAGTTTCTATGCGAAATCAAAGGCTTTCCTCTGTTTACTCTCTGCTCATTCTGAAAATGGATCTCTAACGCACTTTCTTCCATTTTGTTTTTCTTCTTCTTCGTTCATTGCCTCCATTTTCTGCTTCGCGGTGCAAAACGCTGCGTTTCGTTCAGACCGAAGCTTTGCATTTTTCATGGTAATGCCTTTTCATATTCATTTCTGGTTACTTATTGTATTTATGTGAAAATTTATATGAAATTCAGAATTATCGGATCTTGTTTGCGCATTGGATGATTTCGATTTGGATCTCGAAGGTTGGGAATTGTAGGTGGTGAAATCAGGATTGTGTTTATGTAGTTTATTTTATTTTATTTTATTATGTTGATTTTTTGTGTTTACCGGCGAATTGTATGTGGTGTGATTGAGAAGGATTAGGGTTTTGGTGTGATGGCTTCGAATCCTCCATTTCATGTGGAGGATCAGGATGATGAGGATTTCTTTGATAAATTGGTTGAGGATGATGGGGGGGATGTGAAGCCTGGTCGTGACAATGAAGGCGATGATTCTGATGGTATTGGTGATGATGCTGATGGTAACGATTCTGCATTTGGGAATTCAAGTGGTGGAGGAAGTGGGGTTGAGGTGAAAGAGGAAGATGAAGAGAAAGAGGGTGGTGGAAATGTACAGGAGGGGAGTTTTTTGGGGTCTTCTAGTACTATTGGATGTGATGGTACGGCGGATCATGGTGATCATGGGATGGAATCGGGGAATTCGCCGGGTTCGAGTGGTGATAAGAGCACAATCTCTAGTTCAGATGTTAAGGTGGTGGATTGGAATGCGTTTTGCGCTGATTCAAATGGAGGTGTTGGGTCGGAATCTTTTTCTGACTTTTTTAGCGAATTTGGAGATGTAAGTGGGAAAGCATTTCATGATTCTAATGCGGGGGTGAAACCTGGTAAAGAAATTCCAGAAGATCAATATAGGTCAGCGTATCATCAGGACTCAAATACTTTGATGAAATCTGGTAATGAAATTCCGAGTGATGGCTTGAATGCATCGGTTGATTATACACAATATCAAGGGGGTCAAGGTTATGGTGCATCCGTTGAAAATAACACAAGTGGAGAAGACGTAAATAGCAGTCAGTACTGGGAGAGTCTTTATCCTGGCTGGAAGTATGATCACAATACTGGGCAATGGTATCAAGTAGACGACCAAAATGCAACAGCCATTACTCAGGGGAGCTCAGACATCAATGCAGCCGCGGGTTGGAATGCTGCTTCGGATACTAAAGCAGAGGTCTCTTATATGCAGCAAGCTGCTCAGTCTGTTGCTGGAAGTTCAGCTGAATCTGGCAGAACTGAAACTGTACCAAGCTGGAATCACGTGTCACAAGGGAATAGTGCCTATCCAGAACACATGGTTTTTGATCCTCAGTACCCTGGTTGGTATTATGATACAATTGCCCAAGAATGGCGCTCGTTAGAGACTTACAATTCATCTGTTCAATCTGCTGTTCAGGGGCATAAAAATGGACAAGCCTCTACTGGTACTTTTTCGCATAATGATAACAATTCTTATAGAAATTATGGTCAGGCTGGCTATTATGAACCACAGGGTTCTGGTAACCAGGCTGCAAATAACAATTGGAGTGGTTCATATGGTATTAATCATCAGCAGGGTTTGGACACGCACACAACTGGTATTGCGACTAAAAGCGGGAATAGTGCAACTTATGGTGGAAACCAGCAGTTTGATCATTCATTTGGTTCTAGTATTTCTGGCAGCAGAGATCTACAAAATGCATCTAGCTCATTTGGATCTGCTTCAATGTATAATAAAATTAACCATGGTCACGATTTGGCTAATGGAGCTGTTGAACCGCAACGTTTTGCCCCTAGTGGGAACTTTGGTCAACATTTTAATTATTCAAATACACAGTTTGATGAACAAAAAAATTTCTCAAACAATTATGCTGCTGAAAGTCAACAGCGCATTGGTTACTCCAATCAATCATTACATGGTGGACAACAGCATTCTTATGCCCCTCATGTTGGAAGATCATCTTCTGGGCGTCCTGCTCATGCCTTGGTTACCTTTGGATTTGGTGGAAAACTCATAATGATGAAAGATTCTAGTCTTTTGAACTCATCATATGAAAGTCAGGTTAATTCTTGATTCCTGTTTCAGTTTTGATGTATGGTTCTCTTGGTTTCTACAATGATTAACAATGTGCATCTGTTTTTTATCTGAAGAGTGCTGTACAGGGCTCTGTTTCTGTGTTAAATTTGATGGAAGTTGTCTCAGGAAGTATTAGTTCTTCCCGTATTGGAAATAGTGCTGGTGATTATTTCCGTGCTCTCGGGCAGCAATCTGTCCCAGGTCCATTGGTTGGTGGGAGTGTTGGAAGTAAAGAGTTGAACAGATGGATAGATGAGAGGATTGCACACTGCGGATCTCCTGACATGGATTATAAGAAAAGTGAAAGAATGAGACTCCTTCTCTCCTTGCTTAAAATAGCCAGTCAATATTATGGAAAACTACGTTCTCCTTTTGGCACAGACAACATACTAAAAGTAAGTTAAATCTATGGTTCTTCAAATCCTTTTATATTTTCTCTCTATGTGACGGTTCATTTAATTAAGATTGATAGATTGCTCAGAATATTGTTAATTAAGGGTTGATTTCTATTGTTATCTTTTATCATTTCATTTCTTTGATCTTTAGTACTCTACCTTATTATGCTTGCTAATTACTAATACTGACGTAAATGTGATATGTACCCTTGTTTTCCAGCATTTTTAAATTACATATATTTTAGAATGGTTTATAAAAATGTAAATGCACTCCCACATGGTTGCTATGCTTTATTCTCTTTCCTTAGTTCAAAAGATCAGTTACATTAGCGTTTATGGAAAGTCAAATTCTTATTCATATTGTTTTAGGATATAACAAGTAAGCAGATGTAAGTGAAGTGTTTTCTACCATCTTTAGCACCAGACAATAAGGGCTTGTTTGATTTAGCTTTGTAAAACCATTTTATAATTTGAAAACAATAAAACTTGTATGGTTATCTAATTTTACAGAACTGTTTTTGAAAACTATCTTCTATTTATAAGTTTTGAAAACTAAAATTAAAACAGGTTTTAGATGTTTTAGTTTTTAGTTTTGGAAATTGGGAAGAGAGAAAAAAAAAGAAATGGTACAATTTTCATTAATGATAGATTTGTAATATTGTGCAACTTTAAAATGTAAAGATACTATATATGAATCCTCTTCCTTTAAGAATGTGAATGTGTCTATCAAACAAGTTTTTTTCATTTTTTAATTTCTAAAACAGTTTTCAAAAACAAGATTAGGAAACATGTTTTTTCTCTCTTCAAAATAGTTTTCTGAAATTGATTTTCAAATAGATTTAGAAAACTAAAAAACAAAACTGATTCAACCAAGCCCTAATTTTATGTGTTTAAGGGTTCCCAAAATAGGTCCTAGGATGTATTCAGACAAACTACAAGATGAAGAGCCATTTGGTTGCTGTAAGTCTGTAACTTTGTGGAATTACTTAGGCTGATTTTGTAATATTTTATTCACTTTTTTTAGTTATCATGCTCCTCATATCGCTCCTTAATACTATTTCTTATCGGATCACTTCCAGATTTGGTAACCTACCGCCATTGTCTTGTATACAGGAAAATGATAGTCCTGGGTCAGCAGTTGCCAAGCTTTTTGCATCTGTCAAAATGAGTAGTAAGGAGTATGGTGTGCTGAGCCACTGTCTGCATAATATGCCTTCTGAAGCACAAATGCGGGTGTGTATCGCTCCCTGCGCCTCCCAGATTATGAAATTGTATTTTGTACCCTTCACTGATTTTTATTTTGAGCTAGGCAACGGCTTCTGAGGTACAGAATCTTCTTGTCTCTGGCAAAAAGAAGGAAGCTTTGCAGTATGCCCAAGAAGGTCAATTGTGGGGACCTGCACTTGTTCTTGCTTCACAACTTGGTGAAAAGGTATGCTGTCAAAATTTTCAATGTTGAATACTATACTGAATTACTGATCCTGAACTGCCTGAGCTAGACAGTCTCTTATATGTCTTACAGTCCTTTTTCATCCTGCCTTTATTGGGGGAATGAATTTGGTACATGTTTGCACTGCAGTTCTATGTTGATACTGTGAAGCAAATGGCACTACGTCAACTGGTTGCAGGGTCTCCTCTGCGCACATTGTGCCTTCTAATTGCTGGACAACCAGCTGATGTTTTCTCATCCGACAGTTCAACTAGTGGGGACCCTAGTGCTTTTAATATGCCTCAGCATCCTGCACAGGTGATTTTAGTAGAAAAAACTAATAATCCATACAATGATGCAAGGAATGTGCAACTCAGACCTTTTCTTACTTTTTAGTTTCAATAGTTTTGGTTTTTTACTCTACATAGAAGCTCATACCATTGCCTTCATTATTGCTTTACAGCTTCAGTTTGGATCTAATGGCATGCTTGATGATTGGGAGGAGAATTTGGCTG
This sequence comes from Vicia villosa, assembly GCF_029867415.1. Classification (NCBI taxonomy): domain Eukaryota; kingdom Viridiplantae; phylum Streptophyta; class Magnoliopsida; order Fabales; family Fabaceae; genus Vicia; species Vicia villosa. Next base: position 29,011 of record NW_026706078.1, read on the forward strand.
TAATAACTGCGAACAGAACCAAAGATGATGAGCTTGTAATTATTCATCTTGGTGATTGCTTGTGGAAGGAAAGAAGTGAGGTATAGTTCTTAAAATTTTCTACTATTTATAAATTTTTGTAGATTTCTATTCCCCTTCTGATTTGAGACTCATATTTTAGATCACTGCTGCACACATCTGCTATTTAGTTGCTGAAGCAAACTTTGAGTCATACTCAGACAGTGCGAGGCTTTGTCTAATAGGAGCTGATCACTGGAAATTTCCACGAACTTATGCTAGTCCAGAGGCTATCCAGGTTCATTGAAACTCTCTACCTCTTTTGCTCTTCGACATAAATTGATTGTTCTATTGCTTGTGTATTTTCTGAGTCCAGTTCACGCAAAATGTGGTGTGCTACTCTGTTCTACTTGTTGTTAATGCTGTCTGACTCGTTATTGTGCCATTATCTGGTTTCTAGATTCTTAATTTTCTGGGATTTTAGAAGTTCATATTTGAATCTTTCTTATTTTCTACTTATCAGTATACATGCTTAAGAAGATGGCATGTACTCTCTCAATTACCTTATATATGATCCTAGGTTTATCAACACATGTGGAATTTTTTAAACCTCGTGTTCTGTAAGGTTTTTAAATGATCCCTCTATTGTGTGACAGGTCATATCTAATTAAAAATTGTCCAATATAATTCAATTTTTTGTAAGATGTATTATTGGAAGCACTCAAAACTTATCATATCCAATGGTTTCTTGGACAGAGGACTGAGTTATACGAATATTCGAAGGTGCTTGGGAACTCTCAGTTTATTTTGCTTCCGTTTCAGCCATATAAAATTATATATGCATATATGCTAGCTGAAGTGGGAAAGGTTTCAGACTCGTTGAAGTAAGACCATCGAATATTATTTTGTGATATTATGCTTTAGGTAATCTTCCTAATTGTTGTTACGTGACTTCAGGTATTGCCAAGCAGTGCTGAAATCCTTAAAAACTGGCCGCGCACCAGAAGTTGAAACATGGAAACAAATGATATACTCTCTTGAGGAGAGGATTAGAACCCACCAACAGGTTCTTCCTTGTCATTTATCGAGTCTTCATTATTTTGTTAGGCTTGTTACTTATCCTCTTTTAAACAATATATATTCAGGGTGGGTATGCTGCAAATTTGGCTCCTGGCAAATTAGTGGGCAAATTGCTTAACTTTTTTGATAGTACCGCGCATCGAGTCGTTGGTGGTTTGCCACCACCTGCTCCATCATCATCACAAGGAACTGTTCACGGAAATGAACAGAATTATCAACCTGTGGCACATAGAGTATCCAATAGCCAATCAACAATGGCAATGTCATCCTTAGTTCCATCTGATTCAATGGAACCCATCAGTGAGTGGACAGCTGACAATAATAGAATGACAAAACCTAATAGAAGTGTTTCAGAGCCAGACTTTGGTAGAAGTCCCCGACAGGTGTGTGATTACTATTAAGGCCTTAAGAGTGTTGTGTACTTTGACAGGTGTGTGATTACTATTAAGGCCTTAAGAGTGTTGTGTACTTTAAAAGTTTCCAGATTCATGCATTTGGTTTAAGTTTTAATCTAATCTATTTTTGTTGAGAAAAATAAAATTGATCAATTCATCACAGGAAACCTCACATGACGTACAAGGAAAAGCGTCAGGGGGCACATCTCGCTTTTCTCGTTTTAGTTTTGGCTCACAACTTTTGCAAAAAACAATGGGTCTAGTCTTGAAACCTCGCCCTGGAAAACAGGTATTTATTAGTTCCTTTATATTGTTTTGTTTCCATTTTTCCTTCAACTGTTCCAATCCAAAGGTATATCTGTTGTCCTATATGAAGGCTAAATTGGGTGAAAAGAACAAGTTCTATTATGATGAAAACTTGAAAAGATGGGTAGAGGAAGGCGCTGCACCTCCAGCTGAAGAAACTGCACTGCCACCACCTCCAACAAGTGCAGCTTTCCAGAATGGTTTAACTGATTACAACTTGAAATCTGCATTAAAGGCAGAAGGACCACCTAAAGAGGGCTCTGACTTAAAAACTTCAAATCATGAAATTACTCCAGGGATCCCACCTATGCCACCTAGCACAAATCATTTCTCTGCTCGTGGCCGCGTCGGTGTTCGGTCAAGGTAAGTTACTTTGTAACTTATTAAAATCATGTTGTAGTTGGAACTTGGTAGACGGAGTAGTTGTCGGTGCTCAAACATTGTGTAGTGGACCTCCCATAAGTTTCGTAGGAATCTTAATTCGTTAATCTTAGATTTCCGTCTTGTTTAGGTATCAAGATTATAGGAAATGAAAAAAAAAAAAAAACTCTTATCAAGCACTTTATTATAAATCTGCGAGAATAGTCGTGCTCAAAAGTTATAACTAGCACAGCCTTAAGGCATAATTTATTGTTATCAGGACTGAGTAAGATAAAGTCTTGTTTCTAGGCCTCATAAAAATGTGTATTGTGGAAATATTAAACATGCAAACAAAGTAAATTAGGAGAGACCGGTGCTGGCCCTTACATGCAGCCAGATCACTTCCTCAAACAAGAGGATAAGTTTCTTAATGATAATTAATTCTCTTGACTATCAGCAACATTCAAAATGCAGATGAAATTGACCAACTTTTATGGACTATACAGGTATGTTGACACCTTCAACCTTGGTGGTGGAAATTCTGCAAACCTGTTTCAGTCACCATCTGCCAAACCTGCTGGTGCTGCCAATGCCAAGTTTTTTATTCCAGCCCCCTTGCCATCATCGAAAGAGCATACAATGGAGGCTATAGAAGAAAACAATCAGGAAGATAATTTAGCTTACGAAAATACTTCAACATCTTATAGGAATAATTGGTCATTCCAATCCCCCAAACCCGATTCACCAATTGTCTGGCAAAGGTGTCCAAGTATGGGCAACTTCGCAAACCATGGAGCAGTGGTGAATGACATTAATAGTCGAACTCCTCACTCACGGCGGACAGCTTCATGGGGTGGGAGTACTGGCGAATCATTTAGTCCCACGAATATGCATGAAACTATGCCTCTGGGGGAAGCTTTGGGAATGCCACCATCAACATATTTATCTGACGATATTTCTCTGACGCGTACACCTCACATGAGGAGTGTGAGTTTTGGAGAAGATCTTCACGAGGTTGATCTTTGAGCAGATGATTAGGCTGTAAATACCAAATTTTGTTTATAGTCATCACTCATCAGAGTAGTTGGGAAACCCTGCATCATTCTTCTCATGCCCCGAATGCTGGTATACATCAGGTGAATTTCATGAAGAAGAAAAAGGCATTTCCGTTGGCAGGTTTTTCGCCCACCCCTTGTTTTGCTTTAAATGGCAAGGGAGTTGGCACTGGCCACCATCTAAGGCTGGAGGTCAAGAAAGGAACTGGTGTTCTTTTAGCAAGGGATATACCACGTATCTGTGTAGTACCACTCATTTGTTGATTTTATTAAACAAGAAAACACTGTTCATCGGGGAAAAGAGGCCTCTACATATCAAGGACAAAAGATTAGTCTATAGAATGTGAAATATAAGTTTTGCCCCTCTTGTAATTGTTTCAGTTATGAAATAGAGTTTAACTTACAAACTAGAGTCTTCTTGATTTGATTTGAATTGATAGTTTAGATATAGTTATTTTACATCTATGCACTACTACCTTCGGTCTCATTTATAAAAGAAAAGTTATTTTTTAAATTTTTTGAATAATAAATGTATTTTGACTGTATCATAGACCATATATTTTAATCATTTAATTAATCTAAAAAATTAACTTTCTCTTATGAATAGGACTAAATGGAGTATAATTTATATTTATACGGAAAGTTATCTATCATGCTTTCTTAATATGTTGGAGAAGTTAATCTAATGAGATATTTTTTAAATCCAAACCTTGGATTTAATGATTGATTAGTCCCTAGAATATTTCATGCCTAAGAGTTCGATCTATTCTAATGGCGCTGAAAACAGCTATAAGGTTCCATTTGAGTCAACAACATGAGAGGAAAGAAGAGAGGTTTTAATTGAGGAAGAGAGATGAGTTAAGATATTTAATTAAGTAAATCTTTTAGTTTAAAAAGAGACAGAGGGAGAATGGAGAGTACCAGAGGAGGGAGGGAGGGAGGAGAATTTTAAAATCTTACGAAACTCGTTAAATAAAAATAAGATTTAATAATAATTTTGGTCATTTTATATTATCTGCCATTTTAAATTCAAACAGTTTTGTTCTCTTTTTTTTTTTTTGTCACTAAAAATCGGTGTGATGTTCATTTATTAACTTGCACTTTTCTATTTATAACATTATATAAAAAGTTCATATATGTGGTGATTTGTCACGTTTAACAAGTATACTATTTATGAGTTTGTGGTACTTTAAAGAGATTGATTGTATTTTGGTCTGGTACCCTGATTTCAATTTGGTTGATTGTAAATTGGATAGAAAAAATATCGGTACCTGTACATGTCACTTATTTTCTGACATGGCAAGAATCTTTCCTAAGTTAGCCTAATCGATTAGGTAGATATTCTAATTGATTAGGAAGTGCCAAATTTCATTGATTGTTTCTTTTTTGAGCAAGTTTTTTTCTCTATATATGGAGACTTTCTCTCTTTTCTCAACACACCAATTTTATGAGTTATCATCTCTTCTATCTTATTTATTCTCATTCGTTTATAATTTTTATCCATTGGTCATTGCCTTATTGTTAAGAGAGTGAAAATATTCATCTAAGAGTCACGGTGTTTTACTGTTGTGCTTAATTTGTTTATTGAAGAGCGTATTTCTCGGGATATTGTAATAGATTTGAAGGCTATAAGTTCAACCTATAAAAGCTTGGGATAATGTTATTGTGTTGAACCGTGCAAAAGCTTAAGTTGTTTGAGTAAGTTTATTGGATTGATCTTGGGCAAATGCTCAAGTTGTTTAAGGTGGTTAGGATGATCCATTAAAAGTTCAAGTTGGTTTTAATGGAAATCTCAAAAGGAAACTCTTATGGACTGAATAGGCCGCATGATTTAAGACTTAACCAGTATAATCTCTGATGTGATATTTCTGACCCTATTTTTTTATGTTCGTGACTTTTAGCTTTTCCGCTATTATTTATCTTTTTTGCTGTTTATTCTCTGTTTATCTCTACTTCTGATATAATTCATTTTAAATCATTTTTTTAAATAAAATAAAATACGAATATCACAATTCAACCCCGCTTATGTTTGGAGTCACTTGTTCAACAATATAGTCATTTGGTTGGAATCCTATCAGTATTAATTCTTTACACCAACACCAATATTTTTTAATTATTGTTGATGATTTTCCCGCTTTATTTTTATTTTTTAATGAAAAACAAGACTAAAACAAGATTATGCATTGGAATTTTTTAACTTTCATTTGTATCCAATATTCTACTAAAGTCAAAATAATAAAAAGTGATAGTGGTTTAGAATTCAATATTCTCTTTATTCCTTCTTAGGTATCTTACATCTGACTTCATGCATAGAAACACTTCAACAAAATTCAATAGTTGAGAGAATACACAGACACTTATTTAATGTTACTCAATCTTTACTTTTCTACTATCATCTTACAAAATATTTATGGTCTTATACTTTAATACATGTTGTTTTTCTTATTAATCGCTTATCCACCCCTTTTATTAATCAGAAAATCCCTTATGAACTATTTTTTAAACAATCTCCTACCTTTCTTAATGTAAAAGTGTTTGGTTGTCTCTTATTTGTCTCCATTTCAACTCAAAAGAGAGACAAATCAGACCATATAGTAAGAAAATGTCTTTTTTTGGTTTACAAAACTGGCACTAAAGGCTATGTTTTAGTTGATTTACACACATAATGTTTTTATCTTTAGGCATGTAATTTTTCATGAACATTTATTTCCACACACCAACCATGCATCTAACATAATTGACAACACCACTATTGATAATCTTGACTCTGCATGTTTTGATGATTCCTTTTTATCTTATGCCATGTTTTCCCCTCCCCCACTAACATAACATCAAATAGTCCATATAATTCTAAAACTTGTTCATATTCAAGTCACTTGTATGAACCATGATTTAGAAAACCTTCTATAATATCAAAACCTCCAAATTATCTGCAAGATTTTCAATGTTTCAATATCACGATTGATGCTTTGAACCATTTATCCAAATTTCTCTCATATATTTGAATTCTAACTTTTTTCGTTTCTCTTACGTCTCTACTATTACAATTAATCAAGAATCACATAGTTATAAACATGATGCTTAGATTGACAATTGGAAATCTGCTATGAATAATGAGCTTCAAGATCTTCATCTTAACAAAACATGTATCACCATTAATCTCCCTCCAAGTAAGAAATCCATTGGTTGAAAGTGGGTTTATAAAGTCAAATATCATGCGAATGGGACCATATAATATAGAGAGTTTGTCTAGTAGCTAAGGGGTATACTCAAATCAAAGGTATAAATTTCTTTGATATTTATTCTCCTATAACTAAACGTTTATAGAGTTTGTCTATTAGATTGCTTTTAGTAATTACTTCTTTTCAAAATTGGCATTTGTATTAACTAAACGTTCATATTGGTTTCTTACATGGTGATTTGGAAGAAGAGGTTTATATGCATTTATCACATGTACTCTCTTCTTCCAAACCAAGCTAAGTTTGCAAGTTGACTAAAACCATTTATGAATTGAAACGGTCTAGCAAACAATGGTTTTCCAAATTAAGCAATGCCTTATTAAGTAAAAACTATGTGCAATCCAGATCTGACCATTCTTTCTTCATCAAACATTCAAATAATTCCTTAATCGCTTTATTAATTTATGTAGATGATATTGTTTTGACTGGTAATGACATAGGTGAAATTAATACCTTGAATTCTTATCGTAACCACAATTTTAAAATTAAGGACCTATGACATCTAAAATACTTCTTATGATTAAAGATATCTAGATCTCATAATGGTATTCATTTATGTGAATGTAAATATGCTTTTGGTCTTTTGTCTGTTATATGTTTACTGACTTCTAAGTCTGGCTTCTCTCATATGCAATTAAGTATAAGTTTACAACAAAATTCTTAAACACCATTTTTAGTTCTTGCACCTTATAGAAAGTTGGTTGGTAAACTCGTATATCTCGCTAATACTAAACCCGATCTCTCGTACGTAGTATATTAACTCATCCAATTCATGAGTCAACCTATTTCTAATAAACTCTCTAAGTTTGTTTATTATGATACTACTCATTAGACGTCTTATACAAATAACCCTAAAAAATGATATTGTTGAAATGGAAACATTGTCGTATTGTTGAAATTGCTCACTTTCCTTTGATGCACGCTTCTATTTCCTAGTGAATTTTGGAGCAAAGCAACTCTAACTATTGTTCATGTTATTTATATAATTGTTGAGGAGTCTGGTAAATGAGTCATCTCTCTTATAAATGAGTCATCTCTCTTATAAATCCAACATACATCCCATACAAAGGCGATTTCGGACTTTAATCACTCACACTTGCACCCAACATTCTATCTCACAAGTGTGAGTCCCCCACATCCTATAACAGGATCCAACACCGGATTCAGCTCTTGCTCCCCCACCAAGCCGAACCATAGCTCTGATATCAGAGTTGGAGAGTCCGGGAGAGTCGGGAGGACCAATGAGACCAATGCTCCAGGACCACAAGAGAGGGAGACGCCACCACATATTCGCCTAAACTTTTAAGGTGATAGGTGAATGAGTCCTCTCTCTTATAAATCCAACATTTCACCTATTCATAGACAGTGTGAGATTTTTATCACTCACACTTATCGAGAAAAATGTTGGGCACAAGTGTGAGACTTTAATCACTCGCAATTGTAAGAAAACTTAAAATCTAAATTTTCGAATAGAGGAGCAAAAGATTATTAAAACCTAAATAGAAGAATAAAAAAAATTACATTTAAACCCATTAATAATTATAACTTTTTTTACATATCAATTACTTTTCTATTAATTTAATTTCATCTTTCAAAATTAATGTTACATATAAAATAAGCACACTTTAAAAAGACAAGTGGACATAATTTATAAAGAAAAATAAGTCAACAGGCATCTTAACTATTAACTATAAATGTACATTAAAAAATAAAATAAAATACACGTTAAAAAATGGACTATTTTGTACACTTCATAAGGTGCTAGTTCACTACAGTGAAAAGTCACAAATGCCCTTAAATTTTGAAGATGTATTTTTGGACGTTCCTATGAAATTATTCTAGAGATTCATCTATGAATTAGTTTTTGGTATAAACAGGATGTGTCTCACTTACAAGATGCATTTCTTTAGTATGAAAAGGTAAAATCGAGTTTTCAGTATGTTCACTCTCATTCAATAGAGTGGATAAAATAAGACAATTGCTTATTTCATCCTACGAAGTAAAAAAAAATACCATATGAAAATCTGGAAAAAAAAATGTCAATCGAATTCCGAAAATACATCTCTGAACGTACCCATACACACACAATTCATCTGTTTTGAGCTACACTCCAATTATATGACTAAATTTATTCCAAAAATATATCTCTGAAATGTCTCCGGAAATGCATTTCCGGAACCTATTTACTCTTCCAACATGTTGACATTAATACCAAACACACCCTCAAGGAGCAATTCCAGGAATATGAGGGATCTTTGGATTTAAAAGCTTTTCAAAACTAGATCTTCTCATTTGGGATTATGCATATAATTTCCTCTGAGCAAGTTATTGACTGGAGTTGAAAGAAGAAGAGTGTGGAATTGAAACCGATGAAGTATTGGAACTCTTTGAACTTGTTGGGGATGAATTATAAATTTGATAATTTAAATATTTTTTGTTTGGTTCTTAAAAACATGTTATGTAAATAAAAGAATAGAGATAAATTTTGATCATAGTTATATTTATGTGTACCAGCACAAGAAGGTAATGTAAGCGGAATAATTTCCTGGATCAATTATATGAAATTAGAATACCAATACTTACTTGTTGTAAACATGATTTGAGAATAAGGATTGTTGTTATTGTCACACCTTAATTTGATCTCTGAAAAGATGAATGATTGGATCTTCCTCTGTATCTCACACTCACGTTCACAACTCTCAATGGGATAAGTTGTGGAGCCATCAGTACTTCTGATTTCGTGATTACATAGGGGACCTAGCCAAATAATATATATATATATATATATATATATATATATATATATATATATATATATATATATATATATATATATATATATATATATATATATATATATATATATATAACCCTAGTACCTACCCATCATGGGCCAAGGGTTAAAGGCCTACACTTTTGCCCAGACCAATCAAGTTTCATATATTCAGGCTTTAATTAAAAAGATCACTTAACTAATAAAGGAGCCTATATTTATGGACCCAATCACAATCACAATTAACCTGTTTTTTACAAACTAAATAACAATTGATTGTAGCCCATAAAATATAAATAAATCTAACATTCTCCCACTTGGGAAAAATCAATTGTGTAATTTTTATTTTTAAAAACATTTTGAAAACGACTCTCGGGTTAACGGCTAATTTCTAAAATGCTGCCACATTTTAAGGAAATGCATGATTCCATGTTCAGTATCCGAATATGACTCCATTCAACAAAAGCAGTATTGAATCATGGAGATTATTATATATTTCATTGACATAAAACCTTCCATGGTTACAGATACTACGGACTCAGTGAACTAGTTATCAGTGTGGAGTATGGCAATAAAATAGATGTCAATGTGATCCAACAACCAATTGCTCAAAGTAGAAAATAATAATAATAATAATAATAATAATAATAATAATAATAATAATAATAACAATAATAATAATAATAATAATTGCATTGTCAATTGCTTAAAGTAGAAAATACTTGACAATTCAACACTTAAAGTGTTCAAATTAGATACGACACAATAAGACAATGACTTAAAGAATAAACTTCCACTAACCAAGCACATCGAAAGAACTCACAATGCCCATGTTCTCAACATGGTTTTTGAACACAATGGGCCTAAGTCCCTTGGTTAGGGGATCAACATACACGAAATAAGTACCAATGTATATTTCAAATCAAGTTCAAAACCAATTCATGGAACTAATTTATCACGAATAGGCCAACATTATCACACAATCTCCTTTGAGTGGAATGTGCAAATCTAGGTCACAACAAGGGTCAGAACCTCAGATGAGTTACTCACTGAGCATAAATTCGGTTCGAAAATCTATCTCCTTTAGGTAGATAAATTCTCTAAACCAAAGCACCTCCAGCAACTTCATCCACAAAATTTCAAGAATAAGCTACTCAATAAGCATACAATGGGTTCCTAAATTTATCTCCTTTGGGCAGATAAATCTCTTAGACCAAAGCATCTCCAATAGTAATATTATTAATTAACCACAATCTCTACATACAATTGTCCTCCTTTGAGAAGTCAATCATAGTAATGCCTGGAAACTCTTCCTCAAACTACAAAGAGCCTTTTATAAAATAAAATAAGTGATATCACTTTGGTGGTGGTAATCACACACTAATATTAATAAAAGTTCTTGCATAGGAATTAATTTTCTCTTGCCTAAAATTAAACAATATTCATTCCATTTAAACATTTGTCATCAACACTAGTAATTTCAATATTATAAGAGATATTGCACATCATTTCAAAATATTTGACAAATCAAATACTTATATCACAACATCAGTATGACCAAAGTGGACTAGAAGAGTGATACTTCACTCCAACATATTTAAGTCTTATTATAGGAGGAAAAGGTGTCTCTGATTCCATTATATGTACGACTAGTAATTTTAATAAGACAATTATTTTTGGTCAAAAAAAAATAAGACAATTATTTAACTCTAAGTTACAGTATAATTTAGCCACACCATCCTCTTAGTTCTCCACTGATGTAAAAAGAATCCAATCCTAAAGTCTAAAATAAAAGGGAGAGCAACCCCAACAATGGATGTTTAAATTATATATACAATAATGACTTTTGTTCGATATGAGTGCTAGCAACACTCTCTTTTCAACACTCTCTCCAACACTCACTTTCTTATTGGTTAGAACATGTGTGAGTCTCTCACTTTGGAAATGGATCCTACATAAAGTGGTAGGACCCACACATGTTTGAACCAATAAGAAGGTGAGTGTTGGAGAGAGTGTTGAAAAGAGAGTGTTTCTAGCATTTCTCTTACTACTAATTAAAATAATTAAAACCAGATTGAATATGAAAATGGTGTATTCACCGGTTTAAAATTTAAAGGTATAATCGAAATTTGACATAGTTCGAATTGGTATTTTCCATAATGAATCCATACTGACTTGTAAGGTGAATATGGTCTCCCACATATAACACTCTTTCATGTCGTAATATGTCCATCGTGGAACTTAACAATTTTCTTCGTTAAAAAATAAGATTTTTTATTTACTCTCAAAATACAATACTAAAGAATAACCTTGGAGCCAAATTTAATTAAAATATCATATATTAATTTTATAGAAATATCAATGGAACAATAAAAAATAAAAACAAGTTAGGAATATGTTGTGATCACACACCAAGATAAATTTCTATCTAACAATCAATTTGATAATCATAAGTTTCTCGTAAATATGAGGAAACAGACAGATATGGAAATTACCATTTAAAGGTGGAGTCGCAAAATAATAATAAAATACAGTCAAATAGCTAGATAGCTTAAATAGTGTGAATCATTAACATTTCTCATGTGAAAGAATATTAAAAATTAATAATATTTGGAATTAGAATATCAATTCTTATTTGTTGTAGACATGATTTGACAATAAGGATTGTTGTTATTGTCACCTTAATTCGATCTCTAAAAAGATAAATGACCGAATCTTCCTTTGTATCTCACACTCCCGTTCACAACTCTCAATGAGATACGTTGTGTTATATTTTAGATTTTGTGATTACAGAGGGACCTAGCCAAATAATATATATAACCCTAGTCCCTACCCAATATGGGCAAGGGTTAAAAGCCCACACCAATCAGGTTTTAGATATTCAGGCTTTAATTAAAAAGATCACTTAACTAATAAAGGAGCCTATATTTATGCACCCCATCACTAGGGGTGTGCAAATAAACCGGTAACCATAAACCAAATCTATATCCAAATCAAACCATATTTAAAAACCCAGCCCAAAATAAAAAATTAAAACCGGAGGCCCATTTATCAAAACCAAAAACAAACCGTAAACCATTATTGAATTTGGATTTCATTATCGGTTACCACTTACCAAATTTGAGAAAAACCCTAATTCCCAAACCCTCTCTTCTATCTCATCTCTTCTATCTGAGATAGCTGTCACAAACCCTAATTCCCAAAATTGCAACACCACCCTCCGCCTAATTCTCTTCCACCCTCTGCACTTTCCGCTCATTCCATCCAATCTTAGATCTCAGACTCACGATTGAACCGCCGTGTCGAAAACTTCTTGAAGGTACGTGAAACTCTAACTTGGGTTGCTATGCGTAAATGAAGCTTGGGTTATTGTTTTATGTGTTCAATCCTTGGTTCTGATTAGGGTTCATTTTGTTACTTTTTTATATTTCAATTTTTTGAGGTTTTATGTGTTTTTGCTACATAGAATTCAGATAGAGAGATATATTAACCTGGCTTGTAGAACTAGACTTTGGAGCAGAGGAGATAGAGTGTTGTTATTTAGATGAATTATTGTTATCATCAACTTTAGTTGAACCCAAAACAGGGTCATAATCCAAAACAGCGTCCAAAGAAGTTATGTCATCAAGCAAATATCTTGAAGAATGAGTGATTAAATCAGAAGGTGGTTTAACCCAACTCCTTCTTAGAATACTGTCAAATGGTTTTGAAGAGAAATTATTAGCAGTATGTTTAAGTTCAGTTGAATTTTCAGCTGTTGTAGTACTTTTCTTTTTTCATATAGAATCCTCCAATACTGTCAAAACCTTAACATAGTTGTCTACTTGTCTGTCCTATATGTTTTTTGGAGGGTTGGTGTCTAGCCTAATCAATTTTACTAATATTAATTATTGATTATATGCAAAATGTTAATTATTAATTATCAATGTTAATAATAATTTTAAGTGAATTAATAAGTGAAATTGTAAAACTTATGAATCATTAATAACTTAATGAGTAGTTGATTAACAATGGTGCATGGTAAGGGGAATGTTAATTTGGTGTAGGTGTAGTTAGTTTTTGAGGGTGTGTGCTTGTTCTTATATATGGTTGTTATAGATAGATATCTCTTTGTTTATATATTAGTTTTCCTTCTCTATGCTAATTTGATTAGGATTTTGTTTTAGGTGTATTAATTTTGTGGGAGTATTTTGTTCTTTTATATGGTTATTTTAAATAGCTATGTTTTCATGTATGTATTTGTTAGGATGATACTAGTATGTGAATCTATAAACATGTGTGCTTGTTAGTTTTGTTGTCATTTAGTGATAGCTAATGTTTTGTTTAACCTTAATTATTCTGGTCTTGTTTAATATTATTGGTCTATTTTTGTTTTAGGAGTTATTCTCTTTTCTTGATATGTACTATGAAATGTATGAGTTTTTCTTAACAAGATGTATCTTTTTGAAACAGGTACTGAAGCTGCACCCAGGAAGAAGGGAGTTGCTGCTTCTGCCTAAGCCTTTAATTATAGTAGTGGAGCTATTTTTGTGTTGGATCATTGATCTTTGGAAACATTACTCTATTTTTAGTTTTCATTTCCCTCTTTTAATATGTAACTGCTGGATCTTTTGTGGACCATATTAGGATTAAATAACGCTACTTTTAATCTTAATTTTGTAGAACTTATGTCTCTTTACATGTTAAACAGAATTTGCTCTTATAAGTCACAAGTATTTACTCTTATAATGGTCTTTTTATGTTTAGTTTTAATGCTATTTGAAAATAATATAAAATTGGTTTTTAAACGGGTTATTTTTAAAAACTGGTTTTTAAACTGGTTATCTTTAAAAATTGGTTTTAAACTGGTTTTTTTTTATAAAACTGGTTTTAAAACTGGTTTTTTTATAAAACTGGTTTCTTTAAAAGAAAATAAAAATTGGTTTTGAGAGAACCAGTTTAAAACCGGTTTTTTTGTTAAAACTGGTTTTTATGAAAAACCGGTTTAGAACCAAACCAAACCATATGTAAACCGGTTTTAAAAAAATAAAATAGTTTTAAGATCCAAACCAAACCATATATATGGTTCAATTTGGTTTGGTTATTGTTCCATGCACACCCCTACCCATCACAATCACAATTAATCTGTTTTTTACAAACTAAATAACAATTGATTGTAGCCCATAAAATATAAATAAATCTAACTGGTAAATGAGCTTCAACACGAAGTTTAAATGGAAATAAAGAAGCCATCAGATGTTTCCAAAAATAAATATATTATGTATTTTTAATGTGTTCGAAGATGCATTTTAGAATTTTAAAAGTATTTTTGATTTTTCACGAGGATGGGAAAGCAATCCACATGTTGTTTTAGCAATTCCCTAAAATAATCTTTAAAAAAGAGTAATAAACTCTATGAGGCCGAAAGTAAAATGGGCTTGAAGGCCCATGTTTTGAATCCACAAAATACGAGCCCGCAAGTAACATTAACCCTAACAATACAAATAGACCATGACTTTCTCTCTCAGAAGTTTCAAGCCGATAGCCGCACCAGAACCAATCGAAGCCAGAAGGAAAAACCTAAATTCATCAGAATGGGTGAGTCGGTTATTATTTTCAATCTTATCCGAAACTCCATAGAAACTGGTTCCGATTACAGTATCAGTGAAAGGTTTACACGAACCTGAGATGTTAAATTTGTACGTGTTTGAAATGCAGGTAAGGTTCATGGATCTTTGGCTCGTGCCGGAAAAGTGAGAGGGCAAACTCCTAAGGTTGCAAAGCAAGACAAGAAGAAGAAGCCACGCGGTCGTGCTCACAAGCGTATGCAATACAATCGCCGATTCGTCACCGCTGGTAATTTTTTTAACTTTTGATTTGAATATTTTTGCGTTAAACTTAGATGATCGTAAATATCTTATTTTCGTATTGAATTTTTATGAGGGTAGGGTTTTGATTTTGTGTTTTATTTTTTTGTGTGCTTGTAGTTGTGGGATTCGGAAAGAAGCGTGGACCTAACTCATCAGAGAAGTGAGGATGATGCATCATAGTGGAAGGTTTTTTGATTAGCTTGCAGAATGTACTTTTTATTTTTATTGAAGACAGAGTTTTGATTGAGGAACTATTGAATTTCTGACTGTTTAAATGAAAGAGATCTTTTTGTTCTAGTTGATATCGAAATTGTGCAAAGTTTATTGTTTGTTGTGATTGACTGTTTTTTAATTTGAAATTCGTTTGAACACTCTATTTTTCTATTAGGTAGTAGAGTTTTTCCTTTATAGGCCTTCAAGTGTTTCAGTGAGCTTATAATGCTTCAACGGAAATGACATGTGAGATAATAGGTTAGTAATGCCTTCAAATGATTGGCTGGTTATCTTAGTTTATTGGAGTACTTCTTTTGAATTGAATCATGGCCTTCTATCTTCATAATAGTTTATTAGCATAATGCTACCAGAGACATCTAACCTAAGAGTTCTAGTTCACCTGAACTTGTTATTGATATTGAATATCTGCCCAGTCATTATTTTGGAGGAATATGTTCAGGATTAATAATACCATTCAAATGGAAACAAAGCCTTCCACTGCACATAGTTGGTTTTTATATTTGGAATAGAAATCGTTAAGTAATTAATGTCTTATGTTAGTGAGGGAGTTGTTGCTATAGCCTGATTGTTATTCCTATTCTTGGGAACATCTACTTCATTGAACTCTTAGATGATGGTAGAACTAGATCAAGAATTATAGATTTACAAGTTAATTTTCTATTCTAGTGAAATCAATTTCTCCTTGTCTACCTTACTGAACATACATTTTAGTACTTTTCATCAGAAGAAAATGGGTCATGCGTTGAGTGTAAAGAAATTGGTTTGTTAGTTTATTTTCATAGTCTTCTCCACCGAAATTGGTCTGTTAGTTTATTTTCATAGTCTTCTCTGCCTCACTAGTTAAATATCAAAGTGGTTGGAACTGTGCACTTATAACGATCGTTTATATGAAAATTGTTTTGAAGAATGCATTTATATTAAAATTTTGATAATTTTTCAACTAGTCTATGAAAAATCTGATTAAGCTTCGTTGTTATTTTTCACGACTTTATTCCGTCCACATTGCACTTTGTCTTTCGTGTCCCAATGCATTTTTAACCAATGTTTTAAATACATAATCAAATAGGACAAGACACTGCTAGACATCTCTTTGTCAGCACCAAAAACCCTATTTGACTAAAGTTGAATAAAATAGTGGTGACTCGATTTACTGGTGATCATGTTGTATCCAAATTTCACCAAAGTAACAGTCATTCTGATGTTATTTAGAAATATAGTCTAATGGACTCCAAACTCCAAATATAAGATATAGTCTAATGGACTCCAAACTCCAAATATAAGATATAGTCACATGGACTCCAAATTTTTACATCTTGGAGTAAACTTTAGACTTCAATAGGAATGAGAGCATTGTCTAAGATAAATTTGTTAGCAAGAAAAACTAGTTAATCTCCTGATGCATACTTATTTAAACAACACTTATCTAAAATGTTACTTAGAGATATAGTCTCATGGACCTCAAATGAGAGATATAATCTCACGGACTCCGAATTTTTACACTTCGGAATAAGGCAACCATTGGTCCCATTGGGAGAGGCAGGAAAATACATATGCTCTAACCAAACCAAATGTAGTTGTGACAAATATATCATCCCTGCTAAGGTTTCAAAACCTTCGGGAAAAGGTAGAGTTGAAACCATTGGACTCTAAAGATTTGTCTATAAGGTGGGAGTGGAAGTTCAATTAGATTGAACCAATTGAACTTAAGAGTTAAAAAGAGTTGGAGTATTTAAATCTGGGCAAAAGTGGAAAAAAAATAGTGTTATTTATTACGAAACAATTTAAAGAAGAAATGTAAGAATGTACACATGTTTTTATTTTAGAGGATAATTTTTAATTTATTATAACTTTAAATAAAAGTTAGGATTGAATCGGGAATAATATTCAACTTAAATAGAGAATTAAAGGGTATGTGAGGGTTAACATGTCTAAATATATAAAATTTGACAACTCGAGAAATGATTGTAACATAATGGATGCAACCATGATGGGTTTTAAGTTCACTTGGAAAGGGTCTGGGGGTGGGAAAAAAACCATATTTTCAGTGTTGATTGGAGGATCAATGTTTTAGGAGTAATTGCTGACGTTTTGCCTGTGATCCAACCAGACCATCATCCTATTATTGTTATCCTTCAAAAGGATACTCAACCCTCCTAATAGTTCCTTTAAATTTTAAGCGGCTTGACTTATGCATGAAAAATTTGAATCGTGGTTGCATGCGAAATGGCTATATCGCATAGAGCTAGTTAAGATGTTGGAAGGTATTACTACTCTTATTAAGGGATGAAACAAAGATATCAATAGAAACATGGTAAGAAGGAAATCTTAGCTAGGTTGAATGTCATCACAATAACTTGCATTATGGATATAATAGATACCTTGAGATTCTTGAGTGTGATCTTCAAACCAATTGACTCAAACTCTTTATCGGAAGAATGTCTTAAGTTTCAATCAAAAGTCAAGAGGTAACTAGATTACCAGTGGTAAAAGTAACACTAAATATTACCACTCTGAGACTATTGTGCATAGAAGAAAGAATAAAATCACGTCGCTTTATGTGAAAATAGAGATTGGGAGTTTGACACTAGAAAGCTCAAAGAGATGGCTATGAGACATTTTTCATATTGGGTAAGTCTAAGCATGATGCTATCAATTGTAGAAATTATGAAGCTTTGTTTGAAACGAGTCCCAAAAAAGTTCCAGAAGAGGATGGTTTCCCAACGTTTTTCTACCAACATTGTTGGGATATTGTGGCTGTTTCTTTACTAGTGAGTAGTGTTGGGAAAAACCGCACTGTGACTAGTTCTATTACTAATACTCTTCTAATACTCATATGTAAGATTGACCACCCAGAGTTTCTCATTCAGTTCCATCTATTGCTACGTGCAATGTGATTTATAATCTAGTTATTAAAATAGTAGTGATTCGTGTGAAGCCTTCGTAGAAAAATGTCATCTCTTCATATCAATTAAATTTTGTTCCTCGGAAGAATATTCATCATAATATTATTATTGTTCAAGAGATGATTCACACGATGAAAATAATGAAAAGGAAAAAGGTTTTTCATGCCAATAACAATTTATTTGGAGAAGACATGTGACAAATTGAATTAGAACTTTGTCACGCAGTGTCGTAAGACTGTAACTTTCTAGAAGAATTAATTAATATAATTTAACATTGTATCTCTTAATTGACTTTTAAAATTTTACAAATAGAGGAAAGTTTGATAGCTTTGCTCCATGTAAAGGTATTCGTCTAGGTGAGCAAACTTATTGTATGAAACACTGTTTAAATCAATTTTTTTCAAGCCCCTGGCCTAAAAATTAACCCTAATAAGACTAAAAAAGTTATCCTCAACTTCGACATGAGCTTATGCAGCGTATAGGATTGAGAGAATCCTCTGGCTTAGGAAAGTTTATTGGGGAAAACACTATCCATGATAAAAAGTCTAGAACATATTTTGGCATATTACTAAACAAGTTCAAAGTCGCATAAGTGATTGGAAGCATGAAGAGTTACACCAAGTCAAGTTATATCCCTTACTCTCATATGTAGTATGCAATAATTCTTACAACTATGGATAATGGGTTGGAAAAATTAAAATGATGATTTATTCGGAGAGACATTGAGATAACCTGTAAGGCATCTTATCGGTTAGTAAATTTGTTGCATACCCAAAGAGCATGTTGGCTTGGACATCAAACATCCTCAATTATTGGATATAATTTTTTTTCTCTAAAATACTTTAGAACTTATTGACTAACCCTAATAAATTATGGTGTCAGGTTCTCATTAAAAAGTATGACATGAATTAAAACTTGTGGGAGAATATAGTTCGTTAGGCGAATGATTCACTTTTATAGGAAGCTTTAGTGAAGGTTTGGGATCAAATTTAGAAAGAAAGAAAAAAATTGAAAATTCGAGGGTGAAATATGATCAATTTTTGACTTGACCATTGGACTCCAACATAGTGACCCCTTTTCTTCAATTTGGCTAAAACTGATATGATTTTAGATACTATATTGATTAAAAAGATGTGGTCAATAGATGAGGGAAGTTCAACCTTGATCTACTTCAAAATTGGTTTAATATTGAGATGGTTAATCTCGTTATTGTTATCCCCTCTATACATGAGGATGGTGCAAACAAGTTAGGGTGCGGTTAATACAAGGATATTGAATTTTATGTTAGAAATGCATATAAATATCTTTTTTCTCCTACAACTGTTATTGCTATTGATATTAACTGGAATATAATTTGAAAGTGGAAAACCCCCAATCTAATCCAGACTTTCATTTGACTTATGACACATGAGAAATTTTTGACAAACTGTTTTTTTTTATAGGCAATGTTAAGTTTTATTAATTATGAGTACAAGGGGGTATTCTATCCCATTACACCATCAAAAAATTACAGATTAATAAAGTCCAACAGGCCTTGTAGCCAATTATAAAAAGAAGAGCACCTTCGACCACTCGAAGCTATCGCTTGCCAAATCCACGAAACCACTTTTATGTTTGCGACTATGTCCGCTAACACGCAAGTCTCATTCTCAAAGCAAAATTTGTTACTTGCATTCCAAATTATCCATGTAGTTGCAAACCATATTAAACAAACTTTCTTCTTTATTTTCCCCTTGAATGTTGCAAGTGATGAATTCCAGCTCCCCATCCATCAACTGTATTTCTAACCACAATCCTATGCCACACATTTTTGGATAACAAGCATGAAAACAACAAATGATTTAAGTCCTCCAACTTGACCCCACAGATTTAAGTCCTCCAACTCAACCCCACAAAAAGCACACAGTTTGTCTTGTTCGTTAAGAATTATACCTCTCCTTCCCAATTGTATTTTCGACGGCATCCCAATTGTATTTTCGACGGCAATTTATCAAGTAGTACTCTCCAACCAAACACCTTGAGTTTTGACGAAATTTGTGTTTTCCAAAACAGATTCAGAGCCATTAATTTGTTCCCGTCCACAACCTCTTACTCGAGCCTGTCACGACACGAAAGATAGCAGCTTTTCACAGTGAAGGCACCGTCCACAACAGGCCACCATTTGAAAACATCTTGCACCGTTTCCAAAGGTTTTATGCTTGCTAAAATTTCTCCCAATTCCATGGCTTCAACATTGCTACTAGATTTTTGACAAACTATTAACGTCACAAGTGAAACCCAACAATTTGTAAAAAAAGAAAATTGAAAAGATCTTGGTTCAAGTGATGTTGGATTGCCTTTATGCAAATTTGAATTAGATTTGTTTCTTTTTAATAAACGAAAATGATAATCAGTGCCCTCAGAACAGTCTAGACATTATGGGTATTCTAGAGCTCCATCTTTACGTTCTCTTGTTGTTGATACTTGTGGAAGTGGAGCAACAGAAAAATTTTTTGAAGATGGCTTTTGGTGTCCCAAAAATTCAACAAAAACAACCATATGCATTTGGTGAAGTAAATAGAGAAGGGCTACGTGCATAAAGAATGATATTAGGTTTTTGTGAGTGAGCCACTTAGTTTTGCTCAAATTTAATTCAGATATGTATCTCCTAAATATTTTATATCATGGAAAAAGAGAGTATATGGGTGAATAAAATACAAAGTCAACTAAACAATTAAAATAAAAAATACAATTACAACTCAAATAAGAAACTATTAAATTGAGTCAAAAACCTATTACAAGAATAGTAAAAAAAACTATTAAAAGAATGAGACACTATAATTATCACTAAAAAATTATTCAACTAAATTAAAATACAACATGATTATATTGTTAGATACAAACAATTTTGTTCTCACTCTAAAACCATTTTAAAATTAACATCACTAAATAATTTTTTTTATATGGTTTTTAAAATAATTTAAAAACATTTTCTATAGTAGCTTTATAAAAAAACAAGAATAAAATCAAAGAATGCGGATTCCAAATAAATCTGCAGGGTGTAAAAGATCAGAACTCAGCCGAGCCAGGTGTTCTAGGAAAAGGAATCACATCTCTTATATTATCCATTCCTGTTGCAAACTGGATAAGTCTTTCAAAACCCAAACCAAAGCCAGCATGAGGAACTACAAACAAGATACAGTATAAAAGTCACTGGTGAGTTAAAAGTAGAAAGACAGTAAAATGCTAATTTAGTTAATCTCTTACACATAATACTATCATATACTATTCTAATTAACGACTAAAAGACACATTATTTGAAATTTATTCGAGTAGATAGAGCACTGATTAGCAAAAAAATAAATAATAGAAGTGATCTATTGTTTTAGGAACTGTGGTTCATAATTTGACAATGGAGAACTCGAGAAAAGAGGCTTAAAGAGAAAGAAGTCAGACCTGATCCATATCGACGCAAATCAAGATACCACCAATATGCTTCCTTATTCAACTTTAAATCATCTAAACGAGCTTCTAAATGCTCAAGTCGCTCTTCTCTTTGGCTTCCACCAATAAGTTCACCAATCTAGCAAGGAGAGAGTGAAACTAAATCATAACAACAGTAATATAGTTCTGCTAGTCCAAAAACAAAAACATACTAGAAATTACAATGGTCTATCAGGCTTCACCAGCCCATGATCATTAAACTGTAAATATACCTTGGAATAACTCCTCTGTTATTTTCACTGGACAAACAACCCAAGCCCAGCTTAATAACCTTAGTCAGACAAAATCCAAACCAAACCCAAGTTTCTACTCTTTCGGATAGTACTGAGAATTTGTTACTTACAAACACTACTCTATAGTGGTTATATATTAGATATATCTTATAATTACCTTTGGAACCAACATGTCCATAGCTGCAACTGTCTTTCCATCATCATTCTGACGCATATAGAATGCCTTAATATCCTGAAAACGTTGAATAGAAAATGTTGAAAATGTTTTTCTTAACTTTTTTAGGCCTATATATATTGCCTCAAGGATAGTATTTCTTATTCTTTCATTTACAGTGTCATCCATTTTAAATGATATTCACAATGCCGTTGTTTATTGTCTTTGGTGTACTGTAGCTTGGGCACAGTGAACAGAAAATGAGTGCAAAAAGTAGCATGCCTTTGGATAGTCTCTGATTATAACTGGGCATCCACCAAATGCCTCTTCAGTTATATAACGCTCGTGTTCACTCTGCAGATCACAGCCCCATTTCACCTATGCAGCCAAGTAGAAGAATATGTCAAATACAATTTGGAAGTGCCTTACAAATATAAAATTATAAAGCTAATACAACAATAACAGCAAGCACTTTTGTCATTGGACTAGGTTAGTTACACATATCGATTGTCAATAATGGGAATAGTGTTTTGAATAGTGTAGCCAATTTTAGATTGTGAACCAATCACAGGCTAGAATTGGACAGTGAATGTCCAAGGACAGGGAGAGCAGCCACAAAAGAAACTACACAACATCCTCTAGTTCAATGGGCCACAGGCTAAAGCTCTTTCTTTCACCTGCCTCGAGTTTCCAACTCTAGTCAAGAAAATGTGAAAGCATAATATTGAGAGTACATACTGCAACTGTTCAGAAATGTTAAAATTTTAACACTCACATTAATAAAATCTATAGTTAAAAATTAGTGATTTTGCTTTTGCCCAATCACCATGACAAACTTTTCTAGATGATTATCTTTTTTATTGATATACATCTCTATCACCAGTGATCTAGAGTTTAATACTCTTTTGTTTGTTCCTTGTAGATTTTGTTCTGTTTGGCTTGCCTTTTGTGCTTTTTTTTTTTCTGGTTTTTTTGAAGTACTTCTGGTACTTCTTCTTATCTATGGATTTTTGGTTTCTTATTTAATATACCATTTTCTTCGCCGTTAAAAAAAACAGAGCTTACTTGTGATCTAGAGTCTAAAACAAAGTATCCGCTTTCAACTATGGAAGATGAAAGGCATAAAACAAATGCAAGAAAATGAGGTGAAAAAGAAACAGTCAAATAAAAGTGTATGCATATTGAATAGGTTTGTTACTGGAGAAAAAATAGACAAATGCATTACCGGGAATTCAAATTTCTTATTTGCTCGTGATAGCAGGTCTACCGCTTCAGTGTAAGTTATTTGCAACACGTCTTTCTCTGCTACATTCTTTTCACAATGCAACAAAAGATTACACAAAGTGGGTGCTAGTAATTAGAATAAACATTTACAGGTAAGAATCAAATAAAGACCAGTAATATGATGGTTACACTGAGAGCTCATACACTCAATCGATCAATGATTCCTTTATCAATCCATGTATTAAAAAACTCCATGTCTTCCTTGCAGTTATCGAGAATGTGCCTTATCTTCAAGAAACAAACACATGAAGAACACAAGCTTTAACGCGAGAAATAATGAAATTGAACTTCAAAAAATAATCTAAAGAACATGGTACTCAATAATAATTGTGAAAGGTTACATACAACAAATTGGAGATAGGCAGTTGCACAAGCCATGTCATCATTTAGATCAGCAAATGCAAGCTCCGGCTCAATCATCTGTAGAAGCAAAAAGATACCTATTCTTTGGATTTTGTTTCACAAGTCATGTATAAGAATGACAGATTTGATTAAAAAAATGTATAAGAATGCTAGATAAAACTCAAACATTAGACTAAGAAACAAAAATACTGAGGTCATGGTTTCAATCTCTAGCAAAGGAGAAAAAATAATACTAACTACTAACAATGTGCCATTAAAAAAAGAGAAACGAAATCACTGACCCAAAATTCAGCCAAGTGCCTCGAAGTGTGAGAATTTTCTGCTCGGAATGTGGGACCAAATGTATACACCTGCATCAGTAAAGACTCAATTTATTTCAATTTGATTCTTACATGCTGGATTTTAAATAAGACTGATGCATGTACAAAATAATAAATAAATAAAATGAAAAGGAGAGAAGGTGATGTGTATTACATCAGAAAGAGAAGTAGCATAAGTTTCCGCATTAAGTTGGCCTGAAACAGTCAAAAATGCTGGTTTTCCAAAAAAATCCTGACACAGAATGGCTCCAATTAGAATATGTAAAATACAATGACCACATTGCACTCATATTGGCTGTTGACAACTAATATCAAAAGAGAACAGATATGCATATGACTCACTTGTGACCAATCAATTAATCCGTCCTTCATTTTTGGAATAGCATCAACTGGAGAATCAGTGGTTTCATGAGAATTTGGTATCTGTAAATTTAAAAGAGAAACAAACTGAATTTATAATAAGACAAAAAAATCGCAAATATTCATGACGAACTTGTAACACGCTCTTGGCATCATTTTTTGGTCATGGAAATCAACTCCCTTTCTTGTGGAAGGTATTTTATCAGGGGGCTGCTATGAGTAGTAAATATTAAATAAAGTAATAAACTCTGCATAAAAAAGATTTGTTAATCTTAAATTATATAGAGCTAGACAATATTTTCAAGATATGAGTGACTACATCAAAGAATCTATGCTATAACAAAACCTTATGCTCAAAGGCTAAAAAGTAAAGGACGATATAACATGTCTAATTGGGGCAGGACAGCTTCCCCCATAGGCAAGGCTTTGTAATAAATATTCTAATTATGAGATTTTTAGGTGGGCGGGGAAGACGAGTAGGATAATTATTCCCTTGAGCATTCAAAGTGAACCAATAACATAAAATGTGATATAAATTATTCATACAAAGAGAAAGTATCTCACGAAACGGTAAATACCAAGGTAGTAACACAAAACTGTTCACCCGCTCCCTCACAATCTGAAGCTGTGATAATAGGACTTGAGACCCATACAAACCCATTTTCTTGGAAGAACTTGTGCGTAGCATAGGCCAATGCATTCCTAACCCTTGCAACCTGAAAATTTTACAACATCAAAATAAAACAATAATAGTGAAAACAAAAGTCAGATTATTTTATGATAGAAAATAGTAACCGAATATTAAGAGTCCATAACGGGAATCATGACAAGGAAATAATGAGCTTATTAACCAATTGAAAGTGAACTGAACAACAGAAATCACTCCTGCAAGGACTTTCTCCTTCTATGACTGAGCTACTGCTCTGTTTTCCCAAACTAAAGCATCAGAATCCCCTTCTACCATTTCCTTTTCCCCCCATTTTTTAATTGAGCCTCTTCAACAAACTAACCAACCAAACTATTTGGAACCCCTATGATCCTACTCTTCTATCCTCAATCCAAGTTTAATTAGCCCCTTGACAGACTCTAATGCACAGAAAATACATCAAAACAGTCCAAAAAGACGGAAGGAGACTAACAAACAGCAAGTAAAAAAAATTATTGCCAAAGCATTCTATACCAAAATTCTGTTTGCATTGAAAAGTTAAATGATTAGATCTTCAACCTATGAAGATGACACAAACTGGTTCAGAGCCCACCTGGTTAATAAATAGCAAAAGGACGGAAGCTACAACATATGGTATTTCAAAAATTATTTATGGTTGGTTTCGAGCATAAAATCCAATACATAACTCCTATTACTTGCATTGTTGCCAATGGCAGATGGCAGAGAGCCAAAACCCTGCCATATCAAAGGACGCTTTGAGACGTCGTTATAGCATATTATGGCGGGAAAACCCATAATATTATGGCGGGAAAACCCACAATGTCGGACGATATTCACCATAGCGCCACCATTGCGGATATTTTATAACACTGACTACTTGAAGATACAATTGTAGCATAACAAAAAATACCAGAAAAAATTTAGAGTGGTATTGAACCAATTTCTTGTTTGGATTATTTATACATACTATTTTACATACATACATGACTTAAACTCTGACTGTCACAGTAATTTGGGGTAACATGAACAATCAAAACACTCAAACTAGTTAGGTGGTCTGGCTCATATTTTATGTAGTCTACGCATTGCAATCACATTCACACCAGTCATGCCCTACCAATAAATGGATGCATCAAATTTTGGAGATGACTATCCCCACCCCCCACAAATAAATTCTTCGTTACAAATCACGAGAAACTGGTGCATATTCAATCATCTAGAAATTGACATCGCATAATAGGATGGATGGAAAACAAGAATATTAAAATTTGCAGTGAAGGAACTGATCCTTTTTGCATAATGAGGCGAAGGCATAAGCAGGAAGGTAAACATATGCTAAAGAAAAGAAAACCATACTGCGCCAAAAGTATTAGTCCTTGCGCGAAGATGTGCTTTTGTTCTTAAAAATTCTCTGGTGACTCGTTTCTTTTGGATGGGAAAGGAGGGATCACTCTTGCCAACCTGATTAATATAAGACAAAGTTTGTTAAAGATTTAAATGAGTCTATTAACAGGTATATTTATCGAAAAAATTGAATCTATCATAGTCATTTGCAGAACCACGGTTCCTTTCAGTTATATTATTGTAACAAAAAACCAAGTAAAAGCATAAAGAATATAAAGAAAAATAGCGGTCTAAACTGTATAATCTGGTCTAAAATAGAGATGCAATGCTAATATCAAGCCATGCAAAACGATCACTGATTTTTTATTAAAACATTATTGCGTTTTGTAGAGCATAAAGCAAATATATATTCTTCAGCAGTACCAAAAGCCCGGAGCAAGCTCTTTCTTAAGCATCTAGCCAAGTGAGACTGTCAGCACTTTGACATAAAAGTTAAAACACACACATATCAACATGTATTAAAATTTTATGTTAATAAAAATTGAAGTTTAAAATGTTAAATTTAACAAAAGCAGCTAGAGTGGCAAAACATTGTAGGGAAGAGAAGTCTATCCAACTTTATGTTGCTATATACAGGGAAAATAAAAATGGGGCAACAGGTTTAAACTTAAAACAGAACAAAATGCTGATACATCTTGCAAGCACTGTGGCACCAACATCTCTAAATTATTACTGGTGTCAACGTGTCAAGTGTCAGTGTGGTGTTTCCGGTGTTTGTGTTTCATAGCTTGAAAGAGAACAAAAACTAAGAGACCTTGGTATTATTGTTAAGAGTAAATAAGAATTAACTTACCACTACTATTTTGCTAAGCTTCAATTCCACTTTCTGTTTTGTTCCTTGGCTCTTCACCACAACTCCTTGCACCCAAACAGATGCACCAGTGGTTATCAACCCGGATTCTATCTAAAAATAATAATAAACTCATTTAATCGAAAACACAAACACAGAATCTCCTTTCATAACAAGTAAGAGTACTAAAAAATAACAACTAGACTAACCTGATCAAAGCCTTCAACCTCAGAGTCCAACACACATTGCATGTTAGAAAGGCACGAACCATCGTTAATCTAAGCACAAAACAACTCAATCAGTTATAAAATCAAAACTCCAATTGAGCTAAACTACAACGCACATTAGGTTAATTAGAAGAAAGTGCAATTGAATTGAATTGAATTAACCTCGAGGAAAGTGACGCTACTCTGAAGGCGAAGAGTGCGAACCCATCCCTGGAGGACGAGAGTGTTGCCGAGGCTGTCGAATTGCTCGGATTTAACGTCGGCGACCTTGAGCTTCTTCCGGAATTGCGGAACCGTGTTGGTGGAAGGGAGAGTTGCGGTGCAGAAGAGACGGCGGTTTTGGGAGGAGAAGGGGGGAGATGAGAGAGGAAATGGACGGTGAAAGGAAGGTTTAGGTGTTGAAGTGTTGAGATGGAGGGAGAGATAAGCATAGGCGGCGTAACTGTATGGTTTTGCAATGCGTAACGGCCTTGTGGCCATTGCAACACTCATTTGCTTGTTTACTCTTCACTTCTTACTTCCTAACAACTCCTATATCCACTCATAAATCATCAATTTATTTAATTTAATTCTATTCTACCATTTCATTCTATTTCATTAATCTTTATGTATTTACACTTAACGATTTTGAAATAATTATCGGTACGATTAGTAGATTAAATTGTTCTTTTTAAAACGTTTGCAATATTGTTTAAAATTATGCAAAATAATCATTCATTCACAATACATGTGATTCGTAGTATTTAATAAAAAAAAAATAGTTATAATAATATTTTAAATAAAAAAATTCAAATAATTCTTAAAAAAAATTTAATAATAGTCATTTGACCACTCAAAATGATTTCTTAAATAAGATAAATTTAAATAATTCTTTAAAGAGAATTCATAATTAATAGTACTAGACTGTTGGCCCGTGCGATGCACGGGTATTTTAGGAGTTGAAAACTATAATATTTATTAAAAATTAATATTATTATTATTATTATTAATGTTAATATATAACAATTACATCACATAATATTTTCTATTAATATTATTTTATTATTTCATTTTATATTATATTTTAATTTTTTTAAATAGTTTTGTTTCAATGGATTATTATTATTACTAAAATATTTATTATCAAATTAAAATTATCACTTAAAAATCAATACTTTCTCATATCTGATCTGTAATAGAAAGATGAGTAATATAATGTTAAACTATTTAAAGAAAGAAATAGTTTGAAAAAAACTTAAATCATAATGTAAATAAATTTTTTTCCGCTTAGTTATGTTCTCAATGATATGTGAGATCATTATATTTTTATGATTTGCTAATTTGATCTCAATAATTTGTGAGATTGAGAAAAAGATATGACTCTAATTATTTGAGTTATTTTTGTGTTGATAATGAAAGAATATAAATAAGTTTGATCGATTAACAAGATATAAGGGGAAAAACAAAAATATCTTACTCGTTTGATATTGTGCAAATTTTAAAGGAATGTGGATTTGTGGAATAGACTGTCAAAGTAAACCAATTTTGATCGATTGATATTCTAAAACAGATTTTAATAATTTGAGAGGTTAAAAAATTTAATCGAATTTAATATTTGTTTCAATAAAACCAAATTTAATTCCTTGTATAAATGTTTTTAACGGATATTAATTGATTGATATTTTAAAACTGACTTTAATAATTTGAGCGGTTGAAAAATTTAATCAAAATTAATTATTTATTTCAATGCCGTAGAATATAATTCTTGATTTAAATTATTTTGTTGTTTGGTATGATATCCCTATGTTATTCTTTGCATCAAATTTAAATTTATTTATTTCAATAATTTTATATAATTTAAACTTGTATATATTTTTATTATAGTATTATTAATAGAGATTACTTATTATTATATTATTATTATTATTATAATAATAATAATAATTAGGTATTAATATAGTGTTAATTTAATATTTAATACAATAAAGATGACGTGTGTGTATGTGTGTGTGTCTATATATATATATATATATATATATATATATATATATATATATATATATATATATATATATATATATATATATATATATATATATATATATATATATATTGTTAATATTAATAGCATTATTATTCATTTTAAATATTACATTTTCAAATATCAATTAATTGGAATAATAAATTTCAAATTTGAGGGTTTTGAAAAGTTACAACAATAATGCCTTGAAACAATAATTCAATTTATTGTATTGAAAATAAAAGGACAATAAATTGCAACAACATGATTGCAAAGTAAATCGCAATTATAATTAAAATATGAATATTACTTATATTAAAAATTAATATATTTTATCATAAAAATAATACTAACATTACTTATGGAATTCAAATAATGAAGAACAAAATAATATATTTAAATATTGTTAGAATTATTTATAACATAAATGTAGAAAACCAAATCAAACTAAGATGTCTGTGGTTGTTTTGATGATACTCATTTTGGCTCGACTCCACCCCTCTCTCCAATGTCGCTTGATCTCATTACTCCATCGTATCTAAACAACATAAGACCAAGACAACATAAGAAAAAAATGAAAATTCATCAAAACAATAACAAACAAACAACGTCAATGAACCACATATCATCGTCACACTTATCACTTATAGTTTATATATTCTCCTTTCATCTGAACATTCAAATCATGTAAAAATTTGCATTTGAAGCCCTTAGCACACTGCCCCAATTTTAAAAACTCAAATTATATAGACAATATAGAATTGAGATCAACACTTAACAAAATTTAGATACATTAGTTCCCATCACCACTGAATAACTTATTAAGAAAAAGTATGAAGAAGATAGAGAAAGAATAAAAGAAAAATGATTGACAAAATATGAGTTTTTGTGAAAACCCTAGAAAAATGAATTGGAAACCCTGTTTGCGCTTTTTCTCTTGTCCAAGTTGTAGAGATCTGAATGAAGTTGATAAGCATACATATCTGAATCCAAATATATCGATGGGAGTATGAAGAAGAAAAAGGTCGAGGTAGATGCAAATGAAGTTATTGGATTTAGGGTTATTTATGGGATATGTGATGCATATGTAACATTTGTGAAATAATGGTTGTAGAAACCGTTTTTGCATATGGAAGATAAACTATTTTGTAACCTCTATAGAAAGAGAAGAATGCATCAAATATGAAACTGTCGTAGAATGAAGAAGAATGCATCAAATGTGAAACTGTCGTAGAAGTTAGAAGAAATTAATTTATTACAAAATTAATGGAATTGAAAAGTATTAGTAATATTATATTTAATTAAGATTTTCATCCCATGCTTTTCCAATTAAGATTTTTATTTCTAAATTGTTGAAAGTATATTATTATTAATGATACTATTATTATTATTATTATTATTATTATTATTATTATTATTATTAATTTATATTATTATTATTAGATGAATATTATATTATTATTTATATTATTATTTATTCATAATTTAATATTTGTGGTTTATTATTATTATTATTATTATTATTATTTTATTACTTTATTAATATTATTCTTATTATTATTATTATTTTATTACCATTATTATTATTATTATTATTATTATTATTATTATTATTATTATTATTATTATTATTATTATTATTATTATTATTATTATTATTATTATTATTAGGTTTCTATAATTAAGGTTTTGTTACCATGATAACACGTGGATTAGATATATCTTTTTAATACTAACTATTGGTAAAGATAATAAAATATATGTATATGTATATATATGGATCAATATAGTTGAGAGTTACAAAATATTATTAAATACTAAAATATTATTATTATTATTATTATTATTATTATTATTATCATTAGATGAATGATTTTCGGTTACAGTTAGAATAATAATTGGAATATATTTGAGAGTTACAAAGCATTAAATACTATTGAAGAATTCAAATTAAATTATTATTGATAAATAATTATTATTTAGATAGATATAAATATATTTTTATTGATATTTTATATTGATATTTTTATTGATATTTTTATTAGTATGTGTTGTTATTGAAAAAAGAGATTTTATTTTGTTTTTTAAAGAATTTTAAGTTGCTTATATTATAAAAGAAATGAAATATAGTAATAATTGTTACTAATTTTATGTTTAGTAACTGAAATAAGAAAATAATTATAATAGTAACTGAAATATATAAATAATTAATTTTATTATTTTTTAAAGTTTATAAGTTTTGAATTTGCAAGTCTGTTTTTACGGTAAAAAACAAATTGAATGCCTTAAATTGAATGCCTTAAATTGAATTTGCAAGATTGCTAATTTAATGCTTTAAAAGGTATATAAAAACAATTTATACAAACAATTTATATAAAAATAATTATCAATTTAATGCGTTTATTTTATACAAATGATTATGATTTATTAAAAGTAGTAATTTATCTTCTAAATTTTTATTTTGAAAATTTATTATTACTTTAAAAAATAAAACAAAATTAGTAAAAAATGTGAGTATTTCAAATAATTATAACTTATTTTTATATTAAAACATAACTTAAAAATTAGTTCAATATTTATTCCAATTACATATTTTTTAGATTGCTCCTACAAAAGTGACTCTTTAATTTATTACGAAAAAATAAATATAATTTTATATTAAAAAAATTATTGTCAATTTAATGCGTTGGTTTTTAAATATCATTCTTAATTTAATGTGTTGATTTTATAAACAATTTATATGAAAATAATTATCAATTTAATGCGTTTATTTTATACAAATGATTATGATTTATTAAAAGTAGTAATTTATCTTCTAAATTTTTATTTTGAAAATGTATTATTACTTTAAAAAATAAAAAAAAAATAGTAAAAAATGTGAGTATTTCAAATAATTATAAATTATTTTTATATTAAAACATAACTTAAAAATTAGTTTAATATTTATTCCAATTATTTATTTTTTAATTGCTCCTACAAAAGTGACTCTTTAATTTATTACGAAAAAAATAAATATATGCAATATGTTAATTGAATAATTATGAGAAATCAATTTATTTTTCTCTATATATTATATATAAAAAAGAATTGATGTCAATATAGTAAATATTTTTTAATTGTCATGAAATCATAATAGGAAGTTTTTATAAATGACTATAATGACATTAATTGACAAAATTTGAAGATGTGTGACCACTCGATAAAAAATGTTATATTGATGTGGCACAAAAGGTTATAATGGATGAATAATAATGACATTGATGAATATAATATAACTGTCATTTAAATATTATTTCTAATAATTATAATTATTTTTATTTTATCATTGGTAATAAATTGAAATAACTAAAACTTTATATGTGTATAATTGTAATTGTAAATAAGTTAAAATAAAGAAAATTTATGTTAATTTTTATTATTATTAATTAATAAAAAAGGTTTTCTCTAGCCGCCCATGAAAACTCCGTAGAAACCTTCTGCTTCAGCTTTCACGGCGTCACTGGGTCTCGTTTCGGATTGCGGAAGTAGAAGAAGCGTTTGTTTCAACCCCGTTTGTTTCAACCCTCTCTCTATCTGATGGTATTCTTGGTGGCACCCACTGAGTGTTTGGTCAATCATAATAGGGGCTGAAGTTAGTTCTTCTTCAAGTACGATCTGGGAACAATTTTGACAGTATTACTCCGAAGGTGCTTTCAACCACGGGAGTTTCCCTTTTGTTTTCACAGGTTTGTTTTAATTTTTCAGAGTTGTTATTATTCTGAATTTTTTTATAGTTTAGTATTTTTTTAATATTTAATTTTATTGAAGTGTGAATGTTTTGAAATCAGGAGTGAAATCTATTTTCATTTATCCGAATTAAAGGAAGATAATAGTTGTTGGTACTGTGTATCCTATGAAATCTATCCTTAGAGTATCCTATGAAATCTATCCTTAGAGAAGGAAGAAGTACTGGAAAAATCAGAAGCGTCAGAATGCTGTTGTTATTAACCTTTCAACGTCAGGAATTCCCACAGAGATCACATCACTAAAGTAATATAGATTGTCCTCAATTTCATCTGCAGCAGCCGTAATGGTAGCCTTTTAGTCTGGGCCTGGATTTCTGTCTCGGCAACCATAATAATTTTATTAATATTATTATTATTATTATTATTAGGTTTGTATAATTAAGGTTTTATTCTCATAAATTATTATTATTATTATTATTATTATTATTATTATTATTATTATTATTATTAGGTTTATGACATGTAGGTTTTATTCTCATGAATTAGTATTATTATTAAGGTTTTATTCTCATGAATTATTATTATTATTATTATTATTTATTATTATTATTATTAGGTTTGTATAATTAAGGTTTTAATCTCATGATGACACGTGGTTTAGATTGTTGTAAGGATGACATGTGGCTAGGGTTGCCATCATGACATCTTTACATTTATATTAAGTAGATTTGATGATAATTTCTTAACTCAGACGAGAAAAAATTAAAATAATTATCTAAAGAAAATTCAAGAAACTAATCAAAAAATTCAACAAGTAGAAAGAAAGAGGGAGAAAATGATGAATCGAGATTCGACAATTCAAAATATGCAAAGTTATGAGAGTGAGGACGGAAAAACTCAATTGAAGTTTTTAGTGTGTTTTGAAATGAAACAAGTGATTTTCTTATATAATGAAGTAAGATAGCCAAGATATCAAATCTAAGCAGTATAAGGCTAAGGAATTGTTTCAACTAACACACAAACACACTTATTTTTTCCAACAGTGTGGGACTTAAAGAACTTTTTCAAATTCATCTCCCTATTAAAATATTGACATGTTCCAACAATCCCCCACTTGAATTTAAATAAGTGATTTTAGAAATAACGTCTAACTCTATGATTGTGCATAAATAAAGGTGTTTATGACTTGAACCTTGCGTAGCAAGTAGAATTATGTTTCAAAAGAATGACACAATTGTCTTGAACTCTATCTTAGACATTAAACCCACAAATAACCTTTTCTTAAGGTGTTTTCTAAAAGCTTGTGCTTTAATGGTTATGCACGTGTATCTCAATTTAGTGAAAGCCATAGAAATTCTGCCCCGAAATCACATAGAAGCCATATTATTTGACGAACGGATTAGCTAGGGAAAAAGTCCATAATACATCCAAGAAGGTGTGCTAATGTCTATAGAGAAATGAGTTGCTCATGATGGTAATCCGGTTTAATAGAACCCACAACAAAACAAGTACAATAAAATAAACTATTACATAAAACACACATAAAATTCGAGCTTCCTTATCTTCCGGTGGCGGCGGCTCCGGTGAGATCGTTTTTCATGTCGATACCACTCTAGGCCATTGGTTGGTGGAGGTGATTTTGTAGTTGCAAATGATTGATGGTTGATGGTGGAGAGGAGGAGGAGCTTGATGGAGGTTGGAGGAAGAAACATGTATGGATCTAACAAGAGTGAGGGTTTCAAAGGAATGAAAAGAGAGGAGAAAAAACTTACAATAGGAGAGGAACTTTCATTGAAGAGGGGATGATCACCATAAAGATGGTGAATAGCTTCCAGGAAGGAGGAGGAGCCCCTACAAAGAAGAAAGGTGACACCCATCAAAAGAGGAGAACATGAGAAATCCTAAGTTTAAAGAGAAGGGAGAGCTTCTCTCTAAACATTTTCTATTTTCTCGGCCATATCGTGTCAAAAAGATATTACATTAATAATAATTAGGAGTTACAAAGATATAAAAGTTATTGAAAAGGTAATAATAAATAAAATTAAGTGAAAAGGGTAAAAGAATTTAAGAAAATTATTTAAAACTAAAATTATAAGAAATGTGAGAATAAATAGAGTTAAAATAAAATGGTTAAAAATAATTTAACAAAACTAACTATACGATTAAAAAAATTATTTTTAAATTATACTATACCATAAGATAAATATTTATCATGTTGTTAATAGATAATGTTGTTTTGTTATAATTAAATTTCCTTTATTTAAAATAACCTTACAATTAACACTATCATCTAATAATTATGTTCACGATATTTATTTTTTTATGATAGTTAGGTGAATTTAATTGGATGGTATATATATATATATATATATATATATATATATATATATATATATATATATATATATATATATATATATATATATATAAATATAAAAATATATATATATATATATATATGTGTGTGTGTGTGAGAGAGAGAGAGAGAGAAGGGGTAGTAGCATGTTGAGCCAGCAACAATGTCAAAAAGGAGATAACATAAATTTTAACAGAGAGGTACAAAAATTTAAAATTATTGAAAACAGAGAAATAAATAAAGTTAAAATGAAAGGGTGAAAGAATTTAATAAATTATTTAAAACTAAATATTTGATTAAATAATTTTAATAATAAATTGAATTATACATGTATGACTGACTACTTTGGTAATAATATTTTTATAAAAAAATTTGATAAATTTAATTTCATTTATACTTTTTAAGAATATTTATATACATAATATATTTTTAGTTTATAATTAGAATCATATCCTTTGAATTAAGTAAAATACATTAGTCAGTTGAATCAAGGTAGGGATAAAAGAAAAAAAAATTCTCAAACTACTTTATATAATTAGACATATCAAAGTATTGACAATTAAAAAATAGAAGAAAAAAAAAACAAATAATATTTGGCTATCAAAATCTACAACATTGAAATCTTATATATGGTGCCTTTTGCTTCATTCGATGTTGTTGAGCTTCTGATCTTGGCATTTTTTCTGGGGTTTCAATGCATTCCAAACCTAACCTATATTTTACAAATAAATTTCACCATTTTAGTTATTTATATTATATAACAAAAAATTTATATAAATCACATATAATGTTTTGTCATTATATGATAATAGTATAAGTTTTGACTTACACTGGGAAAGAAAAAGAATCAGCACTTTCTTCATAAATTTCAATTCCCTCAATATTGTTGATGTCTCTGTGTTGTTGTTTACCATCTTTTTCTTCCTTTAAATCATTATCAAGCTGACTGGTATTTGATATTTCATCGCACTTTGGCTCCTTTTGAGTCAAAAAAAAAAAAAGAAGTAAATAACAAAAGATAATTAATGTAAATAAATTTAATTAACAAACCTTAAACCCTAAATCCTTACTTTCGGATTCAAAGGTCTTGAATTATTGTTTACTGTATTATCAAATGCACTATCCCCTTCAAAACAGAACACAATGTAATCTTCGTCTGAAAATGATGACCAATTTTTTATTATTGGTTTGTCGTTTATTTGTGTCTTGTTGCATTCTGTTCTTGGCTGCGACAAATTTGTTTTGTTTATAATATTAGGGCTATTCTCTTTTCTCTTTTTGTGATGAACTGTAGTGAGTTCAAAAAAAAAAAAAAAGATTTAAAGTGAATATTAGTCATTTTCTAATGTTCTTAATGAAGAAATGATTATTAAATATTAATCAAGAAAAAAAAGACAAAATGATATAATGGAATGGAACGGAATGTAATCGAATAAAATGATATTCTATTATTTGGATAATTTAAAAATAGATGGAGCGGAATGAAAATGAGTGATATAGATTTCATTTCATTCCATCACTTACTACCATATTTTTTTCTCTCTGATTTGGACGGAATGAACAATTTATTTATCCTATTCCGTCATAAAATTTTCAAACAATAAAATGATATCTTCACACTGTTCCATTCCGTTCCATCCAACTCTGTTCCATTCCGCTCCGTTCATTTCGTAAAATCAAAACATAACGTTAAAGAAAACTTACAAGTCATGAAACATGATGTGATTTTTCTAACCAATTTAGTAACCCAAGCCATTGTTGGTTCGAGTAAGGAGGAAAAAGATAGGAAGGAAAATAAGAGAAATTAGGATTAGAATAAGGAAATTTATAATGTATTTAACCTAATTAATAGTAACGACACAATTATTTTTATGTATAGAAAAGGTAAGAAATTTGTGGCAAAAATGAAATGTCATAATAATTTTCCATAATAATTTATGTTGTATTTATCCTAATAATAATTTGCCATAATAATTTTCCATAAAAAGTTTCATAATATATTATTTTGTAATAGATTCGGAAGGTTGATACCAAAAAATTTAGGTATTTGATTTTCAAGCTAATTTTTTTGCAACATTCTAATTCCTTTAAATAAAATTTTATTTTTAAATTTAATTTATATGGATGATTATAGCATAAATATTTTTTATATTATAAATAAAATATTAGTATTACAATATTAATATTACAACCATTTTTACACAAAATGAATGAATTTTTTAATTTTTAGTTCACCATTATTTGTCTTTGCAATTGTATTACCCAATTAGAAAATTTTGTATTATATATATATTTTTTGACAAGAACAAACTTAACTAATATCATTACTCAAATCAAATTCAATACAAGGAGGTACATTACTAAAAAACTACGCCTAGACCAAGAATTGACCGCCTTGGCTAACGTATGGGCAACCGAATTCGTTTGGCGCTTAATGAACTTTACCTCAAAGTTCGGAAACAGAAGTAACAGATTCTGAATAGTTTTAATAATAAAAATAAATTCCGAATTACCAACATGAGACACATGAATAGCCTTAGTAACATACTGACAATCACTTTCAAAATGACGTGGGAAAGCTGGAGAGATATTGCATTCTGAATTGCTTCCTTTACAGTGGTGGCTTCAGCTTCGATGACAGAAAGAATACCCACATCCCAAGACGCACCTGCTGACATAAATCTTCCCAAATGGTCCCTAAAACACCACCCTCTATTTGTTGTCCCACACACATTATTGAAACCTGCGTCAACATTACATTTCA
The DNA here is from genome assembly GCF_029867415.1 of Vicia villosa. Taxonomy (NCBI): domain Eukaryota; kingdom Viridiplantae; phylum Streptophyta; class Magnoliopsida; order Fabales; family Fabaceae; genus Vicia; species Vicia villosa. The sequence goes on from NW_026706078.1 coordinate 67,331, forward strand.
GTTGGTTTTCCGAAGGAGGAATCCAGCAAGATGAATATTATTAACAACTCTCAAATGATGATCTTCTCTAGCCAAAAACCAGTCATACCAATTGTGGTAAGCTTGTAACCCAATCTTCAAAGCATCATCCCGGGTATCTTCCCATACCACATTATTTCTACTTCGCCAAAGAGTCTCGAGCAAAACTGCAAAACGACCCGCATCTCTACGGTCCTCACGACTACAAACATCAAAAATAAGTGATTTAGCATCATGGAAAGTATGCAACCTCGGGTCTATAATAGAAGACAAACCTGCTGCCCGCCAACTATGGATAATGGAAACGCATCCGAAAAAAGCATGCCACTCGTCTTCGTCCTCTAAATCACACCAAGGACACACAGACGGACACTGTACATGTCGGTGTTGAAGTTGTGATCTCGTCGGGAGGCAACCCCGACAAATCCTCCATAAAAGATGTTTAGCTCTAGGTGGAGCATAAATACTCCAAATGTTCTTCCAATTACCCTCAACACCATAAAGTCGATTACTACTTTGCATCCCTTTCCAAAGCTTATAGCCCGATTTCACACTATATTCACCGTTTTGCTCCTCTTGCCAAATCAACCTATCCTCCCTCACATCATCCATTAGGGGAACTCTAAGAATACTGGCAGCACCTTCGGTATCAAAGACTTGTGTAATCTTGCCTACATTCCATTGCTTTATGTTGGGAAGTAAAAAATCTTTAACATAGAGTTCATAAGTACTTTGGACTTGCGGACCATTGATGAAGCGACTACCTTTCTCTCGAAGCCACGGATCATACATAACTTTAATGTTACTACCATCTCCAATACTCCACCTACTACCATGCTTAAGAATAGTCTTAGCTTTCCACAAACTTCGCCAAACAAAACTCGAATTATTACCAATAAAAGAATCAAGATAGGAAGAGCGAGGGAAGTACCTTGCTTTGAAAATTCTAGCTACTAGAGAGTGTGGCCTTGACAAGATACTTCAACCTTGTTTTGCTACCATGGCTATATTAAAGGATTTAAAATCTCTAAAGCCCAGCCCTCCTTCACTCTTCGAGGAAGTCATACGATCCCATGCCAACCACCTTATGCCCTTGTTGTTGCCTCCACCACCCCACCAAAAAGAATTAAGCATTTTTTCAATATCGTTCACCACCCCATCCGGAATCAAATAAACACTCATGATATAGGCCGGTATCGATTGGAGGACCGACTTGATCATAAACTCTTTTCCAGCTTTAGATAAAGATCTACCACTCCAAGAACTGATTCTTTTCCAAATCTTGTCCTTAATAAAAGAGAACACCGCCTTCTTGCTTCTACCAATCATAGAAGGTAATCCCAAATACTTTCCTGTACCCAAGACCCATCTCACCCCCATCAAATGGGCTAAATCGTCTTGAGCCAGAGCACTAATATTACGGCTAAAGAACACCTCAGACTTCGCCAGGTTAATCTTCTAACCTGTTGCCGCTGCATAAATCTTAAGAATCTCCATAAGATTTGTTGCCTCCACAATATTAGCCCTGCAAAACAGAAAACAATCGTCAGCAAAAAGCAAGTGGGACACACTAGGTGCCCCCCCTGCAAATTTGTGCACCATGGATGTCGCCTCGGGAGACTGCCCTTTTAATAAGAGCCGAGAGACCTTCAGATACAGGAATGAAAAGGTAGGGTGATAAAGGATCTCCTTGTCTCAGTCCTCTTCCTGGAATAATTGGTCCAACTCTATCGGAGTTAACAAGAACAAAATAGTGCACCGATGTCACACACATCATAAGCCAATGTATCCAATTCTCATCGAAGCCCATACGCAGAAGAATACCATGCAGAAAACCCTAATCCACTCTATCATAGGCTTTACTGATATCGATCCTTAGGGCCAGATGAGCATTGGTACCACGAGTCTTCCTTTTTAAAGCATGAATAATTTCCGTAGCCACCATAGCATTATCAAGTATGGACCTCCCTTCAATAAACGCTGACTGTTCCTCTGCTACACACTTATTCAGAACAAGTTTCAATCGATTCGCTAGCATTTTGGATATTATCTTGTAAATAACATTGCAAAGAGATATGGGTCGGAGTTCCTTCATGTCTCTCGGGTTAGCACACTTAGGGATGAGACATATATTAGTTTCATTAAGCTCAGTGGGAAAAAATCCCCTCTCCAACCACATAGAGGCTGCCAAATAAATGTCATCCCCACAAAGCTCCCAAAAATGTTGATAAAATGCCGGATTGAAGCCGTCGGGTCCCGTGGATTTATCCGGGTGCATTTGGAGAAGAGCTTCGTAGAGTTCCTCTTCTTTTATAGGGGCCAGTAGCTTCATATTATCCTCTTGCGAAATAACCTGTTGGATACAATTTAAAACCGGATCAAACTCTCCCTGTTTTGTTTCAAAAAGCTTCTCAAAATAATTTTTGGCTACCCTACATAACTGCTCCTGCCCTTTAATCTCCATACCGGTATCGTCAACCAGTGATACAATTTTCTTACTTTTGTTGCGAACTGTTGCGGACCTATGGAAAAACTTCGAATTAGAATCACCATGCTGTAGCCAGTGCATCTTGGCTCGTTGCTTCCAAAAGATCTCCTCCCTGTTGAGAATTTTATTATACTCCCTCTGAGCCTCGATAAATCTCGCTGTCGCGTTTTCATCATGCGACAAGCGAACAGCTTCCATGGCTGCCATGTGGATGGACAAGTTGTTGTGTTGCTGCCGATACTTCCTCTTGTTCCACCTTGATAATTCCGACGCGCAATTGTTAAGGCGTTGGAGAACATGCACTTCTTCCTCGGCAGTCCATCCTTTGCTAACAATCTCTTGAAGTTCATCTTCTTTTAACCAAGCATTTTCGAACTTAAAGGAGTAAGGCTTATGGCGGTACAATTGAAGTGGTTCACACTGCAATAAAATAGGGCTGTGATCAGAGTGTGAAGCCAGCAAGTTACTAAGCTTTGCTGCAGGGAACATTTCCATCCATTCTTGCGTAACAAGCACACGGTCTAGTCTCTCTTCAATAACATGCGGTGTACCTCGACTTTTGATCCATGTAAAAGGATGGCCTTCCATTGGGATGTCTAACAAGTTGCAATCAGAAACCGCTTCGCGAAAGTCGGCGCACAGCCAATTTGGATGCGGATGAAGACCAACCTTGTCTTGTTGCGAAAGAAGATCATTAAAATCACCGATAACACACCAAGGAGTTGTCGACATGTCTCGAAGTTCTCTTAACATATCCCACGCCTCCCTCCTTCTGTGTCGTTCCGGATAACCGTAATAGCAAGTGAGTCTCCATTCTTCCTTAGCATCGTCTTGAATCACCAAGTTTACAAAGTTCCTAGAAAAGTTCACTATATTGCACTTAACAGAATCTTTCCATAACACCGCCAAACCTCCACTTTTCCCGACGACGTCAACGGATTGTATTATATATTTAAAGTCGGATTGTATTATATATTTAAAGTCGAATAAGTTGGTATATTTATTTTACATTTATGAAAGGTGAATAACTGATGTTTTATAAAAATCGTTTTTCTTTCTTTTATTTATACCGATCTTATCATATGAAATGATAAACTAGGTCATTCGTTGGTAAGGATTTTGATTCTATCTAGCTAATAGAAGAATCTATATATTATCTCAATGATAAATATTAAATTAAGATACTATCTATTAAAGGATGAGAGATAAAATATAATTCTAAATAATTATTATTCTCTCCGTTTGTAAATGCTTTAAAATAAGTTGACACTTAATAAAAAAAGAGTACAAGGATTTTATCAAATTATTTTTATTAATTATTTATGTATTTTGATTATCATTAGTCCAAAATAAGAAAATAAAGATTTGAGAGTATTAATTAGAGGAGAACTTGAGACATTAAAAAATAAATTTTATTTAAATTAAAAGAGACATTTATTTTGAAATAAATAAAATTTTAAAAACAACTCTTATTTTAGCACAAAGAAAATATAAAATAATAAAAGTATATATATTACTACTACTATACAAAGAAGATTTATTCCGTTAATACATTTACTTTTTATTTTATTGAACGCTAATTTTTATTTTTGTAAAGAATATCATTGTTAATTTATCTTTTAGAAAATAGCTTTAGATACTTGCTATCACTAAGAAAAATAATAAATTAATATTATTATTTTTCATTAACATGCTTCATTGATATTATAAAAAACATACTAATTTAATTTGAATGTTTAAAAACTCTAAACATAATTTTTAATTTTTTTAAAATAAAATAGAATTTTTTAATTCGTTAATCCATCTTAATTGATAATTATTTTTAATAAAACTAGTTCATTATGAGAATTGGGTTCAAATCCAAGACATTTAATTAAAAAGGAAGGAGACCAAATTATATCACTTCATAGTGCTCTTGAATATATATTTTTTTTATAGGATGAAATAAATCATTTCATTAATAATAATATTATGAACGTATGGAGGGACATTGTTAAAATTGTGAAAACTAGTAAGAGATGAAGTCGCTCTTGCCAAAGCATGAACAATCTTATTAGCTTGTCAAAGCATGAACAATTTCATTAGCTTGTCTCCTAATGAACTTAACATGAAAGGTTTTAAATGATTGAGTCAACAAGTGATGACAAACTCGGGAAATAGCACTGAAATCTGAGTCGTTTGGTTTTGGAGTGATCACACTATCCACAATATTTTTAGAATCCAACTCGAAATCCCCTATAGCACACCAAGCACCTTTTTGGCTAGTATGAATCTTGGTCAAATCTCTCCATAAGGTCTGCCTTTGATTGAGTTGGTTCATGGCATAAATGCCATTCAGCCAGTACTTGAAATTGCCCAGGTTATCATACACCCCACAATGTATATATTGGCTAGTGCTGCTCACAAATTTGAGAGCAACCTTATTTCTATCACATTGTATCCATATTCTACCATTAGGATGCTTATTATAGTTATCAAAATATTCCTTATTCATGGGAAAACTCTCCCTAATCTGCTTTGCCTTAGAATGTTTAACCCCAATCTCTATAAGTATAGCAGTCTCTGGTTGGAGCTCCTGGAGATGGGAGTTAATCTCCCTCAACTTCCCAACCTTATTTAACCCCCTTACATTCCAAGCCAAAAGCATGGTCCTTTGTCAACAACCACTAGTGGATCATTCATAATCCCTAGAGCCTCATATCCATTAATACAAGTAAAATCAGTTACGGGAACAATAGAAACCTGTTTACCTCCATCTCTTGTAACTTTCTCACCCTAATCCAGCTTTCTTCTAAGTCTTCCTCCTGGTTTTTATTACTTGTCAGATTCTGTTGGGGTGTCTTAGTAATCTCCTGAGTACATCCTTCTTCTATTGGTTGTTGTATGATCACTTCATCTGGTTTTTGAGTGGTGTCAATCAGCTTCTGTTTCTGTTGCCATATTCTGACTCTTCGTGGTTCTCCACATTTGTGTCCCACTTGTTGGCATTTCTCGCAGAACTTTGGCCTCCATTCATATTCAATGTTCTGCTTCATTTTTCTTCCCTGTGCATCCTTGATTGTTATTTCCTCAGGTAGCTTTTGAGTGATATCCACCTCCACCAAAGTTCTAGCATAAGAGACCCTTAGTTTGTGTGTAGTACACTCACTCATCAGTCACCATTAGAGCTCCAATCTCCCTGCCAATTTTGTTTAAACTAGAGGCCCCCCACAACTGAAGTGGTAGGTTTGGCAATTTGATCTAAATGGGGATTATTCTGAGCAGGTCCTTCTTCAAATTGAAATCCGGATGCCATTCCTTTAGTAGCACTGGCATTATATAAATTGAGTACGGCCCCTGCATGAGAACAACATCTTTATCGTCATCAGAGTTAAATCACAGTAAGAAATAGCCATCATCGTGGTAGTATAGGTTTGGGAGCTGAATGAAGTTCCATGATTTCTGCATAAAATTCTTCACAGCGTGCATACTAACCTCTTCTCCAATCACATATAGGATTAGAGCGTTTTCCCAGAAGTGCAGTTCAGATTCCATGTCTTCGTCGCTTATCTCAATTTCAGTTTCCCCATTGTTCACAGTAGGTGCCACAAACTCCATAGCTCTTCCCTTTGCTGGATTCCGATTCTCGCTAATTACATCGACCCATAGCTTGCGAGGTGTAGCAATCTCCTTCTTCTTCTCCGCAATTGGTTCCGCCATTTTTAGGGTTTCCACCCCCTTTTCTATCTCTGGTTCTTCATTGTTCGCATCTTTTGCATCACTGCTTGTTCTGTCATCTCTATCAGGATTCGTAGAGATCACCACTGGTTGTGCCATCGGCGGCGCGGGGTTGTTCGGCGACAAGTGCACCGTAGCTCTTGGACGCCCTCGAGACCATTTTGCCCCCATCCTTGAGGTTATTCGACGATGTTAGATCATTGGATGTGTAGAAGATTCTTTTAGATCTCGATAAAAGGATGAAAAAGTAATTGTTCCTGAAGTACCATATCTCAGTGTAATTCAAGCACTGGTCTATCTTGTAATTATACAGACCACGATATATCATTTTCTATTACTCTATTAGCAAGATATAGTTCTTCACATACACGAAGACATTGGAACAAAGTCAAATATATACTTCGTTATCTTAGGGGTAAATGAACATGAGTTTGTGTTTATTCCAATGTATTCAAATTAGATTAACTAGTTATGCAGAAGCATGTTACTTGTTAGACCCTCATAATGGTATATTACAAACAAATTATTTGTTTACTTATGGTGGTACAACTACTTCATGGAGTCATGTAAAACAAACCATAGCAACAACTTCATCTAATCAGGAATAAATTTTTAGCACTACATGAGGTAAGTAGAGAATGTGTTTGGTTAAGATCCCTAATTTAACACACACAAAAGACTTGTGGTTTGACTTCTGGAAAAATAAACACAAGAACCATATATGAAGATAATTCTGCATGCATCGCTCAATTTAAAGATGGTTACCTTAAAAGAGACCGAACAAAACATCTTTCTTCAAAGTTATTTTTCACTCATGATCTTCAAAAAGGTGATGATATAAGCATCCAACAAATTCATTCCCAAATAGAATTTTTAACCAACTAGTACATAAGATTGGTCTGATTCATTGAAGAAATGACCGTTCAACTGAGGGAGAAATGATTTATCTTAAAAGGATATAGCTCGTTAAAACCTTATTCGTTAAAACCTTACTAGAGACGAAGGAGAGAAATGGAAGAGATAAATAATATTGTATTATTTTCATTATTAGTTTTTATTTTAAATACAATATGAGTTTTTTTTAACTGAAAAATACAATATAAGGAAAAAAAGGATACAAACAAAAAAGGGGGAAAAGACCAAAACCCCTTAAGAGGAAATTAACTTAAGTTTGGGAAAACCAAAATTGTTAAGCAAAAATTCCTCCCTAGCTTCCTTGATAACATAGTTATACCAAATGAAGTTTCTATATCTATAACCTAAATTAGTAATAATATCAGCATAAAATTTCCCTTCCCTATATATGTGGGTTAACATAAAATCATGATGCCTAAAATTGAAATGATAATTATTCCAACGGTTTCTAATGGACCAAGAGACCAGGTTGACGTTGTGAAGCACCCTAGCAACAGTGATATAATCTGTCTCAATCCAAAGATTAGGCCAATTCTTATCAACAACTATCTCCATAGCCATTATCACTCCAAAAAATTCAGCCAACAAAGGAGTGCCATTGCTAATAAAGAAAGATAAAGATCCTCCGTGGTCACCTAAAAAGTTTCTGAACATGGATCCGCACTCGCAAGAGTTCGATTTACCAATAGCAACACCATCTGTTTGCCTTTGATCCACCCAGACATTGGAGGGCTCCAAAGGACATTCATAGTATTATTCCTTAGAGGATAGTTGATGGAGATGTTGAGTTTCTTAAGGAGAGAGAAATCCATTAAGCTAGAACTACCTTTATCTCTAGCAGTATTTCCCACTAAAGTCATGAAGTTGCCAATATTAGTGGTGCAATTTTTCCAATTAGCAATGTTATCATTGAATCTAGCCTTGTTTCTAGCATGCCAAACTTCTACAAAAACACATTGGATGCCAACCCTCAGAATAACCTTACATTGATGAGACCAACCCTTATACATAATTCTCCAACAGTCCTCAAAACAGGCTATGGAGTGGCTAATGTCAAAAGTCGCAGCAAACCAATTTTAGATTTTAACACTGAAACTGCAATGAAAAAAATAGATGGGAAGAAGTTTCCTTCTTGAGTTTACAAAGAGTGCATTGAGAAGGAAAGGAAAGACCCTTTTTGTAAATGTTCTCATTCATGGAGATGGCATTATGTAGAATTTTCTAAAGGACCAAAGTTTTTGAAGGAGGAGTAGCTTTGTGCCAAAGTCAATCTTTTCAAGGAACGTGATTAAACTGACTTTGGAAGAATGAGAAGGCTTGCTTTATGGTAAGAGAACCATTGTCTGCATGTTTCCATCTAAGAGTATCAGTAGCTTCCACCAAGGGAATATGACAGGTGGAAATACGACTCAAAAGAGGGGGGAAAGCCATAGTCAAGTTTGGAGGTAGGTTCCATTGATTATCAACGATGTAGTCTGCAACTTTAGCCTTCAGGGTACTGTGATATATATCAAGAATGTTGAAAGTTGCTGTCAAAGGTTCCCTACACCATGAATCGAGCCAGAAGTTAATAGTCTTATCATCCCCATTATGCCAAATGGAGTTATCCATAACGTTGGTGACTTGATGTTTAATGCCATTCCATAAGGAACAACTAATATTGTTAGTAATAGTTCTACCATTTCTTAAAACTCTTGCTCTGAGCAGATGGGTCGATCAATATGAATCTTAATTATAGGACATATATAATAAATAAAAAATCAATATGAAATCCACTCATTTATAGACATCCATGATCATATGCCATTTATAACACAAATAACATAGGCTCTGTTTGGTAAGACATATTTTTGAGCTTATAGGTTATAATCTCATATGACAATTTAGACATGTTTGATAACGGTCTTTTCATCACGAGCGTATAACTTGAGCTCGTTTGGCCCAACTTTTTTAAGTCTTAAAAGTTACTTTAAAATTAAAGTTAAAAATAAGAGCTTTTAAAATAAAGTTAAAGTTGTTTGGTTATGATTATTTTTTAAAAGTTATTTTTAATTTAAAAGTTGTTTCGTGTGTGTGTGTGTGTGTGTGTGTGTGTATATATATATATATATATATATATATATATATATATATATATATATATATATATATATATTAACATCTATAAGTTAGTGTATAGTAGAAGAAATTCATAATATTATTATTGAAAATCATTATACAATAAAACAAGATATAATATATAAAACGAATAAAAAGTTGGACAATACTAGTGATCTTACCGAGCAGATCAGATGGCCAGCAACAAAGAAGGCTTGAAATCCGGAGCGGTTGAAAGGGGAAAAAATGGTTGTACCTGCAAGGCACTCCGATGCCAAAGTAAGTATATGATCCACAAGGTACAACAAAGTGAGAGATTTTGGGGGTAAGAAAAAGGTTACCTTGCCCTCTGAGGTTAGATGGCTATTTATAGGATAATCCTAAGCGAAATTGGCTCCGCTTTGCAAGGCGTGGATCTAGATGACGCATGAGCTGGCCGCTACCGGGCACGAGGCTCTCTCGTGCTCGGTTATGTCTGGTGTTTGCCCGAGACGGACCGGGGGAGGTTGTCGTGCGCGCGTCCAGGGTGCCTTGGGCCGAAGACTAGATTGGCCCAATAAGAGTGATTGGGCCGGTCCAGAACAACTAGTATCTACAAAAATGATGATGTAAACACAAGAAGAAGAAAAGAATAAATAAAACATAACTCTAGATGTTATGAACCGTAGAAAATATTGAAAAATTTCCGTCTACTACATTAGCGCCATTTTTTTAAAGAAAAGTGTTTTCGTTAGAATTCGAACCGCGACCACATGTTTTAAGCTCCGAAAAAGTTGGTTTCAACGCCTTTTTTACAAGCTCATTTTATTCAATTTTTAGTCTTTAAAAAAAGCTACTTTTTTTCATAAGAGCTTTATGAAAATGTGTTTGGCCCTCCATCTCCTTATAAGGAGAAGATAAGTAGATAAAAAGTTGGGCCAAACGAGCTATTATTTGGCTAGCTTATAGTTTATTTTTCTAACGCTATTTTAAATAGCGTTTTAACTTATAACTTATAGTTTATCATTTTTCTTCCCTTTTTATCCTTATTATTTTAACTAAAATTCACTTTTATCCTTATAATTTATTTTAATTTAAAATGAGATAATTATGTATTAAATATTTTTTTATGTCATTTTACATTCAGGCCCGGTCTAAGGGCTAGGCGAACTAGGCATATGCCTAGGGCCTCCTTATTTAATTTCATATTAACTATTAGTACAACTTAATTACAGAGAAAACAGTAGCATTTAATTTTTACTGCTATCATTAATATTTGTTCTTTTTCAATAAAATGAGAATAACTGCACTTTACTATTATTAGACGATATATTCACTTTTTTCAAAAAAAAATCACCGTGTTGTTGCTTATGTACTACTCCCTCCATTTTTTATTATAAGTCGTTTTGGAAAAAAAAATTGTATTTAAATATAAGTCGCTTTACAATTCCAATGAATAATTAATGCTATTTTTCCTATTATATCCTTAAATATTTATTATTCTCTCTCTTTTCAATTATATAAATTTGTCTTCCACATGTCATTAATGAAAGATAATTTTGTAAAAACATTCATAATTTCTCATTTTCATACAACAATTATTATTTTTCTTTATCTGTGTGAAAAGTCTAAAACGACTTATAATAAAAAACGGAGGGAGTAAAGTCTAGTATTAGTATCATATTAATTAGTAATATAAATTCTTATTATCAATTTTTCTTAGAAGTGTGCTCTTACCTTTTTTTTTTGAGTAAAAAGAGAAAATTTATTACACAAATTAGATTGTATTTATTTAGGGGAAAAACTAACATGTGCCCTAAGGGCACAAGTTAATGAGATATTTATAGATTTTTTTTTGGAACGCGTGCATTCAATGTATTGAAACTTTAAATATGACTTTATTGTATTTAATTATATTTAACTTTTTCTAATTATAGTATCCTTAACCTGTGCCCTTAGGCCACATGTTAGCATGACCCTTATAATTATTTTAAGGTATAAATTGATTTTCCCTATTCATCCTATCAATTTAACCACAAGTAAAATTATATTTTAGGAATATTTTATTTATTTTGAATAGAAATTAAATATACAATTTTTATTTTCCACTATTCTAACTTCTTCTAAGAACTAATTTCCTTGTATAAGTGGATAAAAAGAGAATTTCATCACACACATTGAGGCTGTCCCATTTTTTTTTGTTCGTTCCAACAAGGAAGTGTCTGTCTGGCGGTGACAGACAACCATGGCCGACCACTCCGACGACCTCAACCAACTCCTCGACAGTAAGCTCTTTCTCTCTCTATCTCTTCACCGCCCTCTTTTTCTCTCTCTATCTCTAACTCTTTCTATTCAATTTTTTTCAGGTGCTTTGGATGATTTCCAAACCCTCAACCTAAATTCTTCCCTTCCAAGGTTTCTTTTTTCTACTGTAATCTTTTCGTTTTTCACTTCATTCTTTAACCGAATCTGAAACGCGTTGTTCTGTTTTGTTTTGGTGATTAGAACCGGAGAAGAAAGTACGAACAAAAAAGAGTCTCCTTCTTTACCCTCAGGGGTTCAAGGATTGGGATTAGGGTTACCTGATTTGAGAAGCAAGAAAAAAGGGAAACAGAAGGTTTCTAAAGATGCTCATGTTTCTGAGGCTCTTAATAAGCTAAGGGAACAGACTAAAGAGGCTGTTAAGGGTCTTGAATTCGCAACCCCACCTGGTTCTGTTGCTGCTGGTCTTGATGATTTGGGTAAAGATGGTATGATGGAGGATTGGGTTAAACAGTTTGAAGAAATTGCTGGCTCTCAGGTAGTAATACCTTAATCCCTTATTATCTTCATGTGCCCAATGTTATGGTCTAATATTAGAAAATCAGATTAATCTCATGCTTTAGAAATTTATGGTGGTGATTATCTGCATTTGGTTTGGTGTAATGTAATCTTAGTTATCTTGGCTTAGATATAATTCACATGACAAAAATCTAAATTGAGAATTAAGATAAATACTGTCCCGTTAGGATGTCAGAAATAGAGTCTTGATGCGACGGCTTGGGGTGGACCTGTAAGGTTAATACTCCAACCCCAAGTCAGTAACAGAAAGCGGAGTAAAGTGATTTTAGTGTTAGTACCTCAAGTGTCATGTGAAATGTATTATATATGAATGCCAATTATGGATGTTTCCTACGTGCTATTTTGGCATGGAACGGGGAAGACCATTCGATGGCATCTAACGGTCAGTAGCAGCCCATGTTGTGGATCTAGTGCGGAGATCTAGAGAGTAGTATTGTACCTTCGATGCTTTAGTGGAATAGCCAAGACTGATGATTAGGTTGCCTCCCTTTGGGATAGTGAGGCCGGCCCAGAACAAATACATTAATCTTCTAAAAGTAAAGTTATGGTAATGATAGTGACAGTCAGAAAAAAGAATACCAAGACTAAGAAGTTGTATCATGTTTTTTTCAACAATTAGTTAATCCTATTACGATGAGCCACCGAAAAAAATTGAAAAATGCATCATTTTGCTTTTTGTTTAAAAAAGTAAAAGATCTAATCTAGGGTTAGGAGTGTTCGAGAAGTGTCTGGTTAAGAGTTGGTGTTAACAGATGTGTCTATCAGGTGATCGAACCCAAAAGAATAGGTCATTAATCTGACACTGTTAAGAAGAGGTGTCTGGGGCATGTCCAAAGCGTGTCAGAGAAATGTCGTTTCCAAAACATGTTTGATATGCTGAAACCACACTTTAGAGGGGTGTATGTGCAAATGTTTATTGGTGATTTGAAACAAATGCAGTCATCTTACCGTATACACCTTGGGTTCTTATATTTCAATCAGATGGGCTTTTTACTTAACTAAGATCCTTCTTCCATTATGAAATAAACTAGTAGTTTTTTTTATGCGTGATTGTCAATGTACTGTTTTCGAGTGTGTCAAATGCTTTAGTCCTCTACCAATGCCTTACACAAAGTTCCTGCCTCAGAATTGAGTGTATCACTAACTGCCTCGGAATTCGAAACAAAATTTTGTTTCAGTACTCAAGTAGACGAGTAAGTTGTTATTGGATTTAGTAACTATTTAAGTTTTGCAGTTATGGACGACTTCAATGTCCAATAACAGAAGCTGCTGCTGTTTATGTATTGATTAATCTATATTGATTTTCTTTGTTGGAGTTAGTACTGATAATTTTAATCATTTTTTAGGATATGGAATCTATTGTGGAGACCATGATGCAACAGCTTCTATCCAAGGAGATACTTGCTGAACCAATGAAGGAAATCGGAGAAAGGTATCCTAAGTGGTTGGAAGATCATAAAGCCAGCTTAAGCCAAGAAGAATATGACCAATATTCACGGCAATATGAGCTGATTCGAAATCTTAACGAAGTCTATGAAAAAGATTCGGGAAACTTCACCAAGATTGTTGAGCTCATGCAGAAAATGCAAGATTGTGGACAACCTCCAAATGATATTGTCCAGGAGCTTTCTCCCGAATATGACTTAGCCAGTCTAAGCCAGTTGTAAGTTCCTTCTTGTAGCAATAATCTCTATTTGCTAATTCAAAACCAAATGCTTATGCACAGACATGCATTTATCTTGTAGTTGTCAAACCAGTATGACATCAGCTTATACAAATATTTTCTTTAACAGATCTCAAGAAATGCCTGATGGTTCTCAGCCAAATTGTTCTATAATGTGAAGTTGTTTCCTCCCTCTTATCACGCCGTGGCTGCTGGTTTGCAGATTTTCAGGAAAATTTATTTTTCACTTGTCAGAATAATATAGTTTCATATGTTTTTTTTTTTTCTGTTTACTGTAAGGTTACAGGTTCTCACTTTTTATAGCCTCCGTTCAAGATTGTATATGATCCAAGGATTTCTTCCATTCACATTTTATTAGACCAATGATAATGCGGCCAGCTGCTAGTTGCGAACGAATTTTTTTCATGATAATTTGAAAATACTTTCTCGTTTAATCTTATGATCCTTGAATTCGATAACCATTATAAATCACAATGAACTTTATGCAATCACACCTGTATATAAGAAAAAAAATTCACCAGTTTCTGTTGTTGAGCATCTTACAATATATGACCTAATTTAACACTAGGAAAATGACTAAACCACAAGCCATCTAACATTTATAGATTAATACGTCTGTTGATGTAATAGAAGTGTGTCAATTGATTTGAAATAACAGTCGGGATGGCGAGTATATTGTGCAGTCTGCATATCACCTAATCATGTTAGGTGGCTGCAGTTTGGTGGTGAGATTGTGGTTCTACTCCTTTGCCTAGTGTTCAATGAGATCATATAATTGTAAGATGTTCAACACCAGAAACTAGTGGTTTTTTTACATACAATTTTTTTTCTCTCAACAAATGGTTTTTTTTTTCTCTCTCAAATAGACTAAGAGCAAAGTCATCATAAAAGCTAAGTCATTCAGACCTCTCTCAGATTTGGGGTACCACAAAAGGTGAATCTTATGCTGTAATGTTTAAATTGGGAGAATTTCTCAATTCACCTGTGATACTCTTAGGCATCTAGCGCAATTTTATTTATGTCTTATGTTTCCGTAGATACACATCAAGAAACACTTTTCGTTGTCAAAATTTGCGATTTTTTCAGAGTTATATCTACAGAAGTAATTTATCAATTTGGTTTTTTCGAGAGCTACACTTACGAAAGTAGTTTAAACTAATAAACGTTGAGAAAAATTTCAAAGTAATTCAGTTAAGAGAAGGTTCCGCAGATGTACCTACGGAACAAATCAATGTTGAATAAAAAAAATTGCTTTCGGAGATACACCTTTAGAAACAGAGATATTTTTGGAACACTATTAAAAAAAACTAAGATTTGTGACTTTAAGATTTATGTTTGAGTTGTGGAATATATCAAAATTTTATTTTAAAGTCTGAGCCTATATAGGCCTTAGGTTTGGGAATTAGCAAACTAGAATAATACTTTCAGAGAAAGGCTTTTTCTATCCTTATGGTTTTTTCCACACTAAAAAGATTAAGGAAAATGCTAACATGTGCCTTATAGCACATGTTAATGATACTATAATTAAAATTATTTTCCTGGAAGCGTGTATTCAATTTTTTAAAACTTTAAACATGATTTTATTATATTTAAATTTTTTTAATTATAGTTTCATTAACACGTGCCTTTAGGGCACATGTTAGTATGACCCAAAGATTAAAATGTTTTTAGTGTTTAGAGATGTATTTTCGGATGCACCTTTTTCACATATAACTGAAGTGAAAATGGTGAGAAACCTTTATTATGTAAAAGATTGATGCGGATGTATCTTCGTATGCACGAAAGGTTGATTCGGAGATGCACCTCCGTAACGTCCCTTACTTCATGAGTTAGTGAGATATTCAGAGATGCATCTTTAGAATATGCTTTGGTAGATCAAAATAGAAACAAACAGAAACAATGAAAGAATGGAATTGAACAAACATAAATTAACTCCAAAATAAACATTACATAAATTTAACATTACATGTTATTAAAAACAGGTGGTTCGGGACATTGTAACATTCTTATGATATCGTCGACTGGTCTTTGAATCGTCGCATCCACTTTAATCAGACCCTTTGTTGAATAATGGTAAAAGGTACTCCACATCACTTTCAAATCGTCATCCGTCTTCAGTTCAAGCAATGTGAATTATATCTTCCCTTTATTATATATTGAGGATGAACGGTATTCGAGCTTGACAAATATCTGATTTTCTGGATATTGCATAAGAGTATTCAATTTGGTTTTTATATCGACGAGAAGTATGTTCTCGTAGATCCAAAATTGAAGTGGGTGTGTTGTGCAGTTGAAATACACAAAAGCAAGATGGAGATATGTAGACATTCTGGTTTTTGTAAAGAAAATGGATTGAGAGACCCTATTTATAGAAGTTATAGAGCAATACAGACCTTACATACATGATCATGTCTGCATGATATACTTCGGAGCTACATCTTTGGATCCGCCTTATGTTTTCAAAAAATTAGGGTCTCTCCGGATATGCAACTCCGAATGATCTCTTGTTTTGTTTTTTAATTAATTAAGGGGTATCTAGAGATATTTCTCCGGATCCAAAAAAAATTATGCAAAACATAACCATGCTAACTATGCAGAGTATAATTTTCAAAACAAGAAATGTCTAAAAAATACCATCCAATTTTATAACATTATGCAGTGTGTTACTTGCCAAAAATGTGTTACATTGTTAAATTACAACTGGAACACATTAAAAGCTGAGTCACTATCTAAATCTATTGGTGGCTCAATCTTCGACCTTTCCTTATTTGCTTCTCGTTCAATGTTGCTCAACTTTGTGAACTCTTCCATCCTTTCAAGAAAGTGATTTGGCCATGTTTCAACATCTTGTGTGAAATGTATCGTCTAATCCAGTGATGTCGTTAGTATAGGACATCCCGATTTCAAATAAACTTGAACAAAATGTTATTTTTTTTAAATCAACCAATACACATGATGTGTTTCGATGAATTATGATTTGGCTTACTCCTAAGTGGAAAGAATATTTCCGAGAAGCCATATCGTGTTAAATCAACGCACATTGTATCATAAACAATTGTTATAAGATGTCCCATTTTTGGAAAGCGCATCCATTTGTTAAACGGATCCGGACCATTAAGACAAGTAACAAGAGCATTGAGAATTGTGTCATAATTTGCTTTGTTCCCATATAGCTTTGTGTATGATTTCTTATGCGTCATCATCTCTTGTATAAGATGAAGACAGACAAATTGATGGTCGTCATCTCCCTTACGGAGTAAACCTGAAACAGCTCGAAAATCACAGCTGCCTTCTTTTTCAACATTTACAATCTGCTCGTATTTGTGAATAAATATTTGGTAAAGGCGGTAGAGGAAATGGTTTGTTAATGCGCGCACTCTTAAAAACACTTCTTCTGGAAAATGTGAGTCAACATGCTCAAAATACGAAGGAGGTCGTTTCGTGGAATTGTCACATTGAGTTAGTTTAACCTTTTTAGAGTTTTGTTTTAACCGGTTCCGATGGTGGTTTCAAATCCGTTGTTTCTTGATATAAAATCTTCCTAAGTTGATCTTTGATGTGCAATTTCATGATGTCATATGCTTTCATGAATCTCTCTTGAATCACTTTCTATTCGCTCATGATAGATATGTTTGATTTATCACCCTTCCTCACACCATCATCATCAAAACAAAGTCGGGTCTAGTAAGCGCAAAATTCGTCCATACATATCAATTTTTCATGTTTCAGATTCTTTGAAATTAAACAATCACATGGAAAACTGTAAGTCTTCCTAAGTGTACATCTACACTTTGAGCTATCGAAACCTATTTTATCCGCTCGTTTAACTTCGTGAAAAATAAAATTCAATGCCTCCCGAGAAACGTTACCAATCAACTGTGAATAAAGGACGTTGTCTTTGAATCGGTATTCTAACAAAGTAATGCTCCAACCAAAAAGTTTTTTGTATCTCATTATGTTGGTTTTAGAGCATTTGCTTCATGGCGTCCCAATCTCGACAAAAATCATCTTTACTGTTGCCTAACCAATTCTTCAGTCTAGCATGTGTCGCACGCTCGCGAAAACCTAACAAAGGAAGGAACAGGGTCTTGCGACCAGAGAATCTAGGTACGGGAGTCAGTTACGCAAGGGGAAGGTACTAGCACCCCTCACGCCCATCGTACTCGATGGTATCCACCTATGTTTGTTTCTATCTAAAGGGTGTATCTATGTCTATGTCTATATACGAATGAATGCAAAATGTAGGGAAAATAAAGAATTGTACTCGCAAGGGCCCTACCCCGCTGCCTACGTATCCTTTTCAGGAATCAGAGTTACCGTAGCTCGGCTCACGATTTTCTGTTTGTTTTTGTGTTTTTTAGTTGGGCGGAGTTAACGTTCGCGCTCTTGCATAAGGGATCGACCTACGATGCGTACGAGCGGAAATAACATTGCCCTTAAGAAAAAGAGATGAGAGAGAGACTTTGAGTGTTTCGAGGAAATCCCTTAAGCAAGGGAAACTCGAGTTACTCTTTGGTTGGTGTTTTTTAGGTTGGGAACTTACGCTCGAATGGTTCCCTTAAGCAAGGGAGATCCAAGCACTCGAATGATTCCCTTAAGCAAGGGAGATTCAAGCTTCCATTCCCTTTTTAATGATTTTCACTTTTTTATTAATGTTTTTTAAGTATTTTCTTTGTATGTTTTAAAGGGATTTTATTTTGAATATTTATTAAGTGTTTTGATGTTGTAAAAAGAAAAAGAATGAAAAAGAGGGAGACTAGCCTAATTTCTAAGCCTAATTGTTGTTTATGCAAAGGGAGTCTAAATCTAAAGTTATGTTAAGGGAATCAATTCTAAAAGGAGCATACTAATGATATTAACAAAGTAGGCCTAAAATATTTCCAAAAGCTAACAACAAAATCACACAACAATTATATAAAAATAACATGGAAATGGTACAAAAACAATTCAAGCATCAGTGCAAAATTAAACTAAAAAATACTACTATTTTTTTATGGGTTTTTTATGAAGGAAATTAAGTGTCAAAATTAACCTAAAAAAATCTACCATTTTTTATGTATTTTTTATGGGAAAATTAATGTCAACAATTACCTAAAAATCTAACAAATTTTATTGATTATTACCTAAAAAAATTGGATAAAACTATGTCAAAAAACCTTAAATTCTAATAAGAAAAATATGTGAGTCAGGGGGGGTTAAGATTCAGAAATAGGGTGCAGTTAGCAAAGGGCGCAGGGCCCAGAAGATTGAAGCCCAAACAGAGTTTTGTATCAGTTTTTTGGGCCAAAAATGGCGTGTCATGGACCATGGTGGGGTGTTAATGTTGAACCGGCCCAGAGAACGTTTTTTGTTATTATCTCAGAATTGTCAAAAAATGGTATGGGCCACATGGGGGTATGCATAGCAGTTCGGTGGCCAGGCCTAAGAGTTATATTGTTTGATCCATAACATTTCATTATTCAGATTTTAGTACAGAAAATAAATAAAAAAAACAAATTAATAAAACAAAAAGAGAATTTGGGAATTAGGGTTTTCAGAGTGACCTTTGAAGTTCCTGAAGAGCAAAATGCAGCGGCGCCGCGACGACACCTTCTTCTTCGATCCAAATGCGCCGCTCATCGTCGTGATTAACCCGAGATAAACCAAACTCGCATTCATCTCTCCCTCCGTCTCAATCTCTTCTCTCCGGCGATTTCTTCTTTTCTTCGATTGAAGCAGGTTGGAGTGTGTTGAAGCGTTGAAATTGACGTGCTGAGTTGACGCTGATGGCAGATGATGATGATGAAGCGTCATTATTGTTGTTACGTTATGGTTGCGATGCGTGATGTTGTTGTTGCGATTGCAGCGGGGTCTAAGAATGGACGAATCGGTGACGGCACTGAAGATTGAATATCGATCGATGATTACGTAAGGTAGAGAGTTGTTGCGATGAATAATCCGATGTCAACTGAAGGCGTGATGGACTGAAGATTGAGATTGCTGAGAACGGTGATGCGAGGCTGAAGATTCAATGTTGATTATTGGAACTCCGAGAAACGGTTATGGTGAGTTCTTTTCCAATTCTCTCTTTAGTTTTCCGTTCCGAGAATTCTTTTTCTTCTCTTCTGATCTTCTGTTTCTTTTCTGTCGATGATGATGATATCGGAGAATGGAGATGATTATGTGGAGATTCGAAGTTAACGATAATTGCAATTGGTGATGAAGCTTGAGAGGATTCAAGATTTTTCTGTTGTATGATTGTGTAGAAAGCTTTTTGTGATTGAGGAAGAGAGGAGCAGATTGGAGAAGTGAAGAACGATGAAGATTAGACAAGAAGGTTCAGAAAGAAAACGAGTGAGAGATTGAAGAGTGGTGATGGTTATGGTGCGTGTGTATGGTGAATGTTCAGAGATGGGAGAATGGGAGTGAAGTTGAAGATGGAGTGGTGAAGATGATGAATCTGGTGAAAATGGTGGAGTCAAAGTTGTGAAGAAGAAAAAGAGGGAATTGCAGAGTGAAGAAGTTTCTGTTATATAGGTTGAGGAGGGAAAAGATTCAGATGAGAGAAGAAATCCTGGCTGTTAGATTGGAGGGTGTTAGTTACCAATTTAAGGGTGGAGATTAGTCTGAAAAGGTTAGTTACTCACTGATATTTTTGTTACATCCTTATGTCAAATTCTGATCTCTCCTCCTTCAATTTTCTGTTATGCTTTTCTGTTAGGTGCTGTTAGTTAGTTATGGTAGTTGTGATTCTGTTGTGGGTTAGTTGCAAGTGGTTACATTTCGGTTACAGTTTATTATTTCTGTTGGCTGTTGGTTATATGGTTCAAGGGTAGTTATGTAAGGTTTTATTCTGAATGGGATGTGTAGCTCTGATTTTTTTCACATAATCTCTTAGATTTGAACTGATATGAACATGTGTCATTGGCTGAACTGATTTTGATGTGTTTCCTTGTTTTGCAATGGGTTATGCAGGGCTGTGTGTGACTGACTGTATGCTAACTGATGTGGGGCTTGATTTGACGGAATTTGCAGGGGCTGGTATGTGTATTGTTTTGGAAATTGGTTAAACACAATTATCAGGATTGGTTAAGTGTGTGTATAGCTGAAAGTGTTTGTTTGATTTTTTTTTGTTTTGAAACTGTTTTTGGTAGGGATTGAAGTCATCAAGGCAGTGTGGTTTATTTTGGTTTTACAGGATGATGGAAAGGGGTTTGGACTGATATTTGCTTGGCTTTATGCAGGTTGGCATCAAGTTTGGAGCAAGGTCTATCAAAGTGAAATGCACCATTGCTCGAACAATACAAAACACCTATCAACACGGCACAAATGATACAACTTTGAAGAAATGGAGAAAGAGAAGGATAGGTTTTAGGAAGTGTTGTATTTTTCGGTGTAATTTTTGGGATTATGCAGAGCTGGAATTGGCAGTAGGTTTTCTCTTATCTTTCCGTTTGGTGAAATGTAGAGGATGGTTTGATTTCAAGTGTAGCATGGTTCGGTTTTATTCGGTTTTTATGGAACTATTTGGTTCGGTTAACTCTTCCTCTATTGCGGTTTTGATTTTGCAGGGTGGTTTCGATATAGCTGCAGAATTTTGTGGATTGTGCAGGGCTGTATTGGTTTTTTGTCATGTTTAGTTTGTGGAACTGGTTTAGGATTTAGAGATGGCTGTAATTTAAGTCATTTTTATCTCTTTTTGTACTGAATGTGTAGTGACCTTCTTATGTTTCTCATGTACATGCAGGTTGGTGAACTTGGAGCATAACTTCATGTGGAATTTGAAGCGATATCATGAATTCTTGGAGTTGTCGTGTTGAAAGCTTGGAGCAACCTTGAAGAAACTTTAGGAACATGTCTAGTGTACCTTGCTCGATATTTTTATGGCTCTTGTGTTTATCTTTGTAACATAGCGTAGCAAATGGCGAATGCCCATGAAATGGAAGATAAATGGACTTATGTGACTTAAAAATGTAATGAAATGGTCCTTTTCTTTCAAACTATATTTGGATGTTTTTTCCTCCACTTTTCCCATTTGATTTTCAAACCTTTTCCTCATCTTGCAATACTGACTCACATATTATCAATGAGGTGAAAGCTCAAGACCTCTCGGTATGGTCGTTGGCCAAAGAAGTCAACCTTCTATGGTTGACTTTGACCAAAAAGTCAAAGTTTTAGTCATTTGCTTTCAAATTTGAAAATAGCCCAATATAATCTCCATATGAATGCATCCACACCTTTTTTAATGAAGCTTTAAACAAATAGCTTGTACCCCAAGTAACCTGATGAACCAAACCTTGAATGGTGATGAGTGACAACTGAGACCTTGAAGTGATGAACCACAGTATAAACCCTAATTTCACTGATGTTCCTCGTATATAAACCATGTGATCAAGTACTTTTCAAAAGACTAAATTAATCTTCTGATCGAGTAACAAGCATCCTTTTGCATAAATAACTAAGCCTGTGGCAACGATCCCTTGATCCCATATTTTAGGTGTTTGTTCAATGAATGAATGCAAAGTTATGCAAATGACCTAATGGAAGTATGCAGATGAATGCAAAAGTCTAAGCCAGTTAAAAATTAAAGGGTAGGACAAATTTGGGGTATGACAGCTGCCCCTATTTAATCGTCTTAAACCTGAAGGTGAGATTGGCGCTAGCCTTTCGAACATTCAAGGTAGAAGAAGATTAAATATCAAAGTGCCAGAAATTTGTCCTAAAGAGAAGATGGTGTAAATGATATCCTTATTTTTTTTACATTTTTGTATCTGCTGGGGAAAGAGCTTTTTTCTTGTTTTTTCTGGTGGAAAAGTTTATGGTGAGTGGTTGAAATGGGATAGCTTGTAACGTGGTAACGGTATCGATACAAGGTTCTCAAAGGGAATGGTTGTATGAAACAATGACTGAAAAGATAAGATCTCGTACGATCTATGACTCAACACCGACTTGACACCAGGAGAAGACCTATGGGCGATTCTCAGGACTAAAAGAAAAAAGATCTCGTGTGATCTATGACTCAACATCGACTCGACACCAGGAGAAGACCTATGAGTGATCTTCAGGACTGAAAGGAGAAGATCTCGTACGATATATGACTCATCACCGACTCGACACCAGGAGAAGACCTATGGGCGATTCTCAGGACTAAAAGAAAAAAGATCTCGTGCGACCTATGACTCAACGCCGACTCGACACCAGGAGAAGACCTATGGATGATCTTCAGGATTGAAAGAATAAGATCTCGTGTGACCTATGACTTAACGCCGACTCGACACCAGGAGAAGACCTATGGATGATCTTCAGGATTGAAAGAATAAGATCTCGTGCGACCTATGACTCAACGCCGACTCGACACCAGGAGAAGACCTATGGATGATCTTCAGGATTGAAAGAATAAGATCTCGTACGATCTATGACTCAACACCGACTCGACACTAGGAGAAGATCTAAGTATGGTCTTCAGGACTGAAAGGAAAAGATCTCGTACGATCTATGACTCAACATTGACTCGACACCAGGATAAGACCTATAAGTGATCTTCAGGACTGAAAGGAATGAGATCTCGTACGATCTATGACTCAAATCCAGGGTGAGAGTAACGGACTCACGACTCAAATCAAGGGTGAGAATGATTCGAAACCAGGGTGAGATCAACGGACCTACGACCCACAAGAATTGAAAAAAGGATAAACACCAACAATGAGGCTGGAGAAGGAGAAGATTATCAACAACACTGAGGCTGGGGATTAGGAATTGGTTTTGAAACGGTTTTCCAGGACGGGACTGGGCTTTGAGATTGTTCGAAGGTTGGAAGGCAAAGGACTCACAACACGGGGGTTGGACCTGAAAATTTTGTCTGCATGGGGAAAGGGACCACAGAGACTAGTGAGGACTAGACTCGATCAAAAGACATCGGTAAACACTGAAGAATCACGAAGATATTGATGCTTGCGAAGCATAAGAATTACATTGATCCCTCAGGCCAAAGGCGGGGTGTAACTCTTCAAGAGCGACAATTATTCGAATTGCCACACACCAAGTATGGTTGTTCAAACGATTGAAAAATGAGATGGGTTGAATGCCCACCCTCATTCACGCTCTAATCTGCATGCAACATACGGGAAATAACCACAATAAGACTAGTAACGACAAGAAGATGGACGTAACCATTGGAAATTATGGAGATATCGATGCTTATGAAGCATAAGAATTACATTAATCCCTCAGGCCAAAGGCGGGGTGTAACTCTTCAAGAGCGGCAATTATTCGAATTGCCACACACCAAGTATGGTTATTCAAACGATTGAAAAATGAGATGGGTTGAAGGCCCACCCTCATTCACGCTCTAATCTGCACGCAGCATACGGGAAATAACCTCGGAGACAACGATTCTGACGAAGAAAGACATTGCATCCGATCCATGTTGGAGAGAGAAAACGAGACTTCTTTTGGGGATTAAGGATATCAGGTAACGACACCGTGGCTGGAGGAGATTTGTAATGTAGTGGCAGATATCAACCGGAGTTTGTAAGGACCACTTTTTATGTGGGGAAGTATCGTCGTCTTGATTGAGTGTTGATTTGTATTATCTGGCTTTGCTTTGTATGCATGTTTGAATTTTTCTATGACGTAATGCTCCATTTTGATGGATATGCTACGCTTTTGAGGATGCAATGTTATATGCAATGAACGCTATATGCGGAGTGCCAAATAAAGGCATTATTGAGGTAAACACCAGGGAGAATCCCCTTAGTGTTAAGAATTATGTACAGATGCCAGTAGATATTGGACTTTGACTTGCAAGATGCCCCTTCTGGTTGTTGGCTTGTAGAGTGTAGAATAACTTCTGACCTCTCACCATGTGCCACTGCTTGGAAGATTTTCAACTTGAGGAGATTCCTCGATTCACCATGTTGGGGATGAGAAATCCAGATAAGGAGCCTTGATTAGGGAAGTAGAACCTCTCCTGGGAGAAATAAACTCCAGTGCTTGGGGAGAGAATAAGTTTCCAAGAGAAATCCAACGCTCAAAGATAGGCAAGATAACTCAAAAGATTGTGCCCCAAGCTTCATGACCCATGAAGAAATTTTCCCTAAAGGATTCTTGGAGAGATTTGTCGAATCTCGACGTAACTGCCCCAGATTGGTTGAACTCAAGAGAGATTCCTCGACATGATTGCCCCAGATTGATCAAAGCTTGAAGAGATTTATCGACATGATTGCCCCAGATTGATCAAAGCTCGAAGAGATTTATCGACATGATTGCCCCAGATATGTTGAATTTGAGAGGTCAAACCTCGACTTAATTGCCCCTGATTAGGTACGTCTTACTAGAATCCCCAAGCTTTCTTTGTTTTGAAGTTAAACAAACATGGGAACAACTTTACCATGCTCAACGGAATCTTCAAACTCTTCCCCTCAGAGTAATCAAGGAAAGCATTAACTGTTCATGCCCAACGGATTTTTCAGGCAACCTTCCCCTTAATGGTCAACATTTGGAATGATTAACTTTTACTCCTCGGAGTTCTCAAGTCTCTTGTACTTTGACATGATCAAGTTACTCCCTGATTCTCATCATGATAACTTCCTTGATGTTAAGCACATTTTGTATGCAAAAGAATGTTAATTCTAAGAATGATAATTCCAATGCAAAGCCTATGTTAGTCTTGAAGTTTTAAAACTTTTTATGAAATGAGGTTGCGACCTCTTGTGACCGAATCACTAGTTGACACAACCTCGATTTTTGCATATGGAAGATAAAGCAAACGTACGATACCAACATGGATATGAGTCTCGCTTCATTGGGAGTCAGTTAAACGCTATCTCATCGGAATGTGCTTTCAAAATAACCCTACTTCAATTAGGACTTTTAAGGGTTGTAACTTGGCCGGGTTCACGGTTTAAAGAAACAAAGGATATTTAGGCTCAAAATTATTTGTACCCACCCCCTTCGTGATGTTCTCCAGTCCTATGTTCAGTTAACTCGACACGAGTGTTCATCCCTCACAAGGAATTTGAAATGGTTGAGGAATCAATGAGGTTCTTTGGACATGGCGGTCGCTCACGTTTTATTCTTCTGATTCATTATCACACGACTTTGTTCTTGCTTGGCAATTTCATCATCATTTTTTTTTGTGCTTCTTTTGCCATTTTTCTTTTCATCCTTTTCTTCTTATATATATTTTATTATTTTTTATTTATTTATTATTTTTTTGTTGCCTTTTTTGCTCTCTTTTTTTTTGAACAAGTCGTGTGACCTCGCATTATCTTTGATTCGTTGGCGGTGATTGCGATTGCCTTGCTCCTTCGATTTGATGAAGGATTACCATTGTGGTATCGTCGTCTCTTGATCTCTTGATGGAATAAGGATAATCATTGCGGTTTTGACATTCCTCAACCTTTGGAAGGATAACCATTGTTGTATCCTTAGATGCATACCCTTTTGGTGAGTTTTGAACACTCGATCAAGTTAAATGAACACTACCCTTCCCCAAGGTTAAAATAAGGATTTTTATGATTAGGAAATAAACTCCTACTTCAAGGCTCAAAGGGGTTGACGAGGGTCTATCTCCCTTATATCTCCGGTGTTTGGGGATTTGAAATAATGCCTGTACATCCTCAGTAGGGTTTTATTCAAAAACACACGATTAGAGATTTTGCATTTTTATTTTTCATCATTCTCCCTTAGCTTTTTGCCTAAGCAAGCGATTAGTAAAGTTGGTATCGATATGCAAGCAAATCATTTTATGAGTGATAACGAATGGATTACTTCAAGACAAACATAAACAATGTATTATGATTTTCATTCAGAAATTAACAAGTTTTTACATGCTAACAATGCTTAAACAATCAATGGAATGTTACAAATGAAAATGCAATAAAGAACTGAATGGCAGCCATTGTTGAGGAGACTTGACTCCGTCTGGACTTATTGCTCTTGAATACTTCTTGAAGTTTTGAGACCTCATAGGAACTTCAATTTATGCATGAACCTCTTGGAGTGAACGACACACAATCCTCAGTTGAATGGCTTTGTGCTCCAGCATGGTAGTCACTTAGCATTATCATGTGTTCCTTCCAAACACTTCAGGTTACTTCAAAAGAGAACTCCAACAAAGTCACCCAAGAGTGGTAGATTTCGCCTTACTTTAGGGATTCGAGCAATGTGAGTGATGCAATGCTCAAGATAAGAGTACGTCTTGCTTATCCCTCAATCGGGAGCCCCAAATATAGTAGCTAGAGTAATAATTGCCATCACAAATGGAAGTACCTTGCATGGTCATCAAATTGAGGAGATCTATTTGCGGTGAAGAAGACCCAATACTCGAATCTTAACCAATTGGAATTCCAACAAACAGGGAAGCGAATGGGCACAAGGCAATAGAATCACATCCATTTGTTTCTCATATTCTTCTCGTCTTTGTTAACAAGCGGAGGCCACTGAGAACGAAATTCTGAGAAGAGACAACTGAGATATGAAGTAGAACCTTGAGAATGAGAAGCATTGTGTAGAACACTTTTGATTACCACATGGAAAGAGATTCTGACAAAGTCACCCAGGAATTTGTAATGCTTTTAAGGGATTCGAACAAAGCAAATAGTACAATGCTCAAGATAAGAGTACGTCTTGCTTATCCCTCGATCGGGAGCCCCAAGCAACTTCCACACATGTATAGGAGGTGATTACCAATTTAGCTTCAATATCCATCATTAGGAGTGAGAGTGGATGATCCTTGCATTTCTTGATATCAGGCATTAGGCACAAACCAACAACATCTGAATCAGTGGCGTCACGACTTTTTATGGCTTTCAATCTTTTCTCCAAGAGGTGGAACCTTTTGTCAGTTTTAATAATTGGAAACTTGCAGACTTCAATGATGTGAATTCTCTTTACCAAGAATAGGAATCTCAACATTATTTCAAACATTCTGATACATAAGACTTTCTCATGAGTGAGATCAACATTTGCATTTGGCCTAGGAGGAACTCGTCTCAATTTTTCTTCTCAAAGAGAAACCGCTTGAATAACCTCCATACACTGATTCATGTCAGTCTCCATTTCTGTTCTCATCTCATTTAAAACCCACAGAGTTGTTCCACTATCAACATTTGAGCACGTAACAGTGAGAAGTCAATTGTGTTGCTGAAGTCAGAATTTGAGTAGAAAAGGCCCCAATAAGTTTCTGAGAGAATCATGAAATGCATGATAATATGAATGCATGTTTTCGTTTATGGAGAATCCTAAAGTCTTTTCACACTTTTTCTTTTTCTTTTATTTTTTAGAAATAGACTTTAGGATCCCCAAAAAATGAAGTGGATAAAGCAATGATGCTATGCAATGCAAAAGTATGGGATCAAGGGTCCACATAATGTGAGTAACCACTGTGCGCTCTCTGGATAACGGATGAAACATCTCTGTACAGGTCAAATGTCACAAGATCAAAGGTTCGACGCCTTTTTGGAATACCAGAATATCAAGCACCATGAGAACAGACCAAATAAAGGTCCGGCCTCAAATATGAAGAGCCAATGGTATGTAGGAGCCAAGGTTTCCTGTCCCACCCCAATCTCACAGGTATGTAGTCTAGACACGGACAAGTGGTCCCTAATGGTCACTAGGGTCTACAGTTCCCACGGGGTACAAAGTGTTTAAGGCAACAAGCGTGCCAGACACAGTGTTACATGAAAGAACCTCGCCCAGCTGTGGTACCCCATGTCAAACTCGATCATAGCAAGCGCTACGGGAGTCAACATGAGCATCCACGCTAATCCTATGTGTCACTGGCCTGGGTAGTGGGCCTTTTACCTCACACAAACCCCCCACCTGCAAAACAAAGCAGAAAAAATGTGGCCCCCACGGGGACCCATAATATAGTCCAGATGCATGCAGAAAGTAAACATGATATGCAAACATATATACAAGATGTAAACATATAAATAAACAAAGAAACACCCAATAAAATAAACAAACAAAGGCTAGGATCGACTCGCTAAGTACGAACCCGCAATAGGTCTAACATCCCCAACAGAGTCGCCAGCTGTCGCACGCTCGCGAAAAATGAACAGAGTCGCCACTAATATATTTATCCCATAAGGGAAAGGAATATCAGAAAACCTAACAAAGGAAGGAACAGGGTATTGCGACCAGAGAATCTAGGTACGGGAGTCGGTTACGCAAGGGGAAGGTACTAGCACCCCTCACGCCCATCGTACTCGATGGTATCCACCTATGTTTGTTTCTATCTAAAGGGTGTATCTATGTCTATGTCTATATACGAATGAATGCAAAATGTAGGGAAAATAAAGAATTGTACTCGCACGGGCCCTACCCCGCTGCCTACGTATCCTTTTCAGGAATCAGAGTTACCGTAGCTCGGCTCAAGATTTTCTGTTTGTTTTTGTGTTTTTTAGTTGGGCGGAGTTAACGTTCGCGCTCTTGCATAAGGGATCGACCTACGATGCGTACGAGCGGAAATAACATTGCCCTTAAGAAAAAGAGATGAGAGAGAGACTTTGAGTGTTTCGAGGAAATCCCTTAAGCAAGGGAAACTCGATTTACTCTTTGGTTGGTGTTTTTTAGGTTGGGAACTTACGCTCGAATGGTTCCCTTAAGCAAGGGAGATCCAAGCACTCGAATGATTCCCTTAAGCAAGGGAGATTCAAGCTTCCATTCCCTTTTTAATGATTTTCACTTTTTTATTAATGTTTTTTAAGTATTTTCTTTGTATTTTTTAAAGGGATTTTATTTTGAATATTTATTAAGTGTTTTGATGTTGTAAAAAGAAAAAGAATGAAAAAGAGAGAGACTAGCCTAATTTCTAAGCCTAATTGTTGTTTATGCAAAGGGAGTCTAAATCTAAAGTTATGTTAAGGGAATCAATTCTAAAAGGTGCATACTAATGATATTAACAAAGTAGGCCTAAAATATTTCCAAAAGCTAACAACAAAATCACACAACAATTATATAAAAATAACATGGAAATGGTACAAAAACAATTCAAGCATCAGTGCAAAATTAAACTAAAAAATACTACTATATTTTTATGGGTTTTTTATGAAGGAAATTAAGTGTCAAAATTAATTTGAATAAAATTATGTCAAAAAACCTTAAATTCTAATAAGAAAAATATGTGAGTTAGGGGAGGTTAAGATTCAGAAATAGGGTGCAGTTAGCAAAGGGCGCAGGGCCCAGAAGATTGAAGCCCAAACAGAGTTTTGTATCAGTTTTTTGGGCCAAAAATGGCGTGTCATGGACCATGGTGGGGTGTTAATGTTGAACCGGCCCAGAGAACGTTTTTTGTTATTATCTCAGAATTGTCAAAAAATGGTATGGGCCACATGGGGGTATGCATAGCAGTTCGGTGGCCAGGCCTAAGAGTTATATTGTTTGATCCATAACATTTCATTATTCAGATTTTAGTACAGAAAATAAATAAAAAAACAAATTAATAAAACAAATTAGGGTTTTCAGAGTGACCTTTGAAGTTCCTGAAGAGCAAAAATGCAGTGGCGCCGCGACGCGACGACACCTTCTTCTCCGATCCAAATGCGCCGCTCATCGTCGTGATTAACCTGAGATAAACCAAACTCGCCTTCATCTCTCCCTTCGTCTCAATCTCTTCTCTCCGGAGATTTCTTCTTTTCTTTGATTGAAGCAGGTTGGAGTGTGTTGAAGCGTTGAAATTGACGTGCTGAGTTGACGCTGATGGAAGATGATGATGAAGCATCGTTATAGTTGTTACGTTATGGTTGCGATGCGTGATGTTGTTGTTGCGATTGCAGCGGGGTCTGAGAATGGACGAATCGGTGACGGCACTAAAGATTGAATATCGATCAATGATGATGTAAGGTAGAGAGTTGTTGCGATGAATAATCCGATGCCGATTGAAGGCGTGATGGACTGAAGATTGAGATTGCTGAGAACGGTGATGCGAGGCTGAAGATTCAATGTTGATTATTGGAACTCCGAGAAACGGTTATGGTGAGTTCTTTTTCAATTCTCTCTTTAGTTTTCCGTTCCGAGAATTCTTTTTCTTCTCTTCTGATCTTCTGTTTCTTTTCTGTCGATGATGATGATATCGGAGAATGGAGATGATTATGTGGAGATTCGAAGTTAACGATAATTGCAATTGGTGATGAAGCTTGAGAGGATTCAAGATTTTTCTGTTGTATGATTGTGTAGAAAGCTTTTTGTGATTGAGGAAGAGAGGAGCAGATTGGAGAAGTGAAGAACGATGAAGATTAGAGAAGAAGGTTCAGAAAGAAAACGAGTGAGAGATTGAAGAGTGGTGATGGTTATGGTGCGTGTGTATGGTGAATGTTCAGAGATGGGAGAATGGGAGTGAAGTTGAAGATGGAGTGGTGAAGATGATGAATCTGGTGAAAATGGTGGAGTCAAAGTTGTGAAGAAGAAAAGGAGGGAATTGCAGAGTGAAGAAGTTTCTGTTATATAGGTTGAGGAGGGAAAAGATTCAGATGAGAGAAGAAATCTTGGCTGTTAGATTGGAGGGTGTTAGTTACCAATTTAAGGGTGGAGATTAGTCTGAAAAGTTTAGTTACTCACTGATATTTTTGTTACATCCTTATGTCAAATTCTGATCTCTCCTCCTTCAATTTTCTGTTATGCTTTTCTGTTAGGTGCTGTTAGTTAGTTATGGTAGTTGTGATTCTGTTGTGGGTTAGTTGCAAGTGGTTACATTTCGGTTACAGTTTGTTATTTCTGTTGGCTGTTGGTTATATGGTTCAAGGGTAGTTATGTAAGGTTTTATTCTGAATGGGATGTGTAGCTCTGATTTTTTTCACATAATCTCTTAGATTTGAACTGATATGAACATGTGTCATTGGCTGAACTGATTTTGATGTGTTTCCTTGTTTTGCAATGGGTTATTCAGGGCTGTGTGTGACTGACTGTATGCTAACTGATGTGGGGCTTGATTTGACTGAATTTGCAGGGGCTGGTATGTGTATTGTTTTGGAAATTGGTTAAACACAATTATCAGGATTGGTTAAGTGTGTGTATAGATGAAAGTGTTTGTTTGATTTTTTTTGTTTTGAAACTGTTTTTGGTAGGGATTGAAGTCATCAAGGCAGTGTGGTTTATTTTGGTTTTACAGGATGATGGAAAGGGGTTTGGACTGATATTTGCTTGGCTTTATGCAGGTTGGCATCAAGTTTGGAGCAAGGTCTATCAAAGTGAAATGCACCATTGCTCGAACAATACAAAACACCTATCAACACGGCACAAATGATACAACTTTGAAGAAATGGAGAAAGAGAAGGATAGGTTTTAGGAAGTGTTGTATTTTTCGGTGTAATTTTTGGGATTATGCAGAGCTGGAATTGGCAGTAGGTTTTCTCCTATCTTTCCATTTGGTGAAATGTAGAGGATGGTTTGATTTCAAGTGTAGCATGGTTCGGTTTTATTCTGTTTTTATGGAACTATTTGGTTCGGTTAACTCTTCCTCTATTGCGGTTTTGATTTTGCAGGGTGGTTTCGATATAGCTGCAGAATTTTGTGGATTGTGCAGGGCTGTATTGGTTTTTTGTCATGTTTAGTTTGTGGAACTGGTTTAGGATTTAGAGATGGCTGTAATTTAAGTCATTTTTATCTCTTTTTGTACTGAATGTGTAGTGACCTTCTTATGTTTCTCATGTACATGCAGGTTGGTGAACTTGGAGCATAACTTCATGTGGAATTTGAAGCGATATCATGAATTCTTGTAGTTGTCGTGTTGAAAGCTTGGAGCAACCTTGAAGAAACTTTAGGAACATGTCTAGTGTAACTTGCTCGATATTTTTATGGCTCTTGTGTTTATCTTTGTAACATAGCGTAGCAAATGGCGAATGCCCATGAAATGGAAGATAAATGGACTTATGTGACTTAAAAATGTAATGAAATGGTCCTTTTCTTTCAAACTATATTTGGATGTTTTTTCCTCCACTTTTCCCATTTGATTTTCAAACCTTTTCCTCATCTTGCAATACTGACTCACATATTATCAATGAGGTGAAAGCTCAAGACCTCTCGGTATGGTCGTTGGCCAAAGAAGTCAACCTTCTATGGTTGACTTTGACCAAAAAGTCAAAGTTTTAGTCATTTGCTTTCAAATTTGAAAATAGCCCAATATAATCTCCATATGAATGCATCCACACCTTTTTTAATGAAGATTTAAACAAATAGCTTGTACCCCAAGTAACCTGATGAACCAAACCTTGAATGGTGATGAGTGACAACTGAGACCTTGAAGTGATGAACCACAGTATAAACCCTAATTTCACTGATGTTCCTCGTATATAAACCATGTGATCAAGTACTTTTCAAAAGACTAAATTAATCTTCTGATCGACTTAATTGCCCCTGATTAGGTACATCTTACTAGAATCCCCAAGCTTTCTTTGTTTTGAAGTTAAACAAACATGAGAACAACTTTACCATGCTCAACGAAATCTTCAAACTCTTCCCCTCAGAGTAATCAAGGAAAGCATTAACTGTTCATGCCCAACGGATTTTTCAGGCAACCTTCCCCTTAATGGTCAACATTTGGAATGATTAACTTTTACTCCTCAGAGTTCTCAAGTCTCTTGTACTTTGACATGATCAAGTTACTCCCTGATTCTCATCATGATAACTTCCTTGATGTTAAGCACATTTTGTATGCAAAAGAATGTTAATTCTAAGAATGATAATTCCAATGCAAAGCCTATGTTAGTCTTGAAGTTTTAAAACTTTTTATGAAATGAGGTTGCGACCTCTTGTGACCGAATCACTAGTTGACACAACCTCGATTTTTGCATATGGAAGATAAAGCAAACGTACGATACCAACATGGATATGAGTCTCGCTTCATTGGGAGTCAGTTAAACTCTATCTCATCGGAATGTGCTTTCAAAATAACCCTACTTCAATTAGGACTTTTAAGGGTTGTAACTTGGCCGGGTTCACGGTTTAAAGAAACAAAGGATATTTAGGCTCAAAATTATTTGTACCCACCCCCTTCGTGATGTTCTCCTGTCCTATGTTCAGTTAACTCGACACGAGTGTTCATCCCTCACAAGGAATTTGAAATGGTTGAGGAATCAATGAGGTTCTTTGGACATGGCGGTCGCTCACGTTTTATTCTTCTGATTCATTATCACACGACTTTGTTCTTGCTTGGCAATTTCATCATCATTTTTTTTTGTGCTTCTTTTGCCATTTTTCTTTTCATCCTTTTCTTCTTATATATATTTTATTATTTTTTATTTATTTATTATTTTTTTTGTTGCCTTTTTTGCTCTCTTTTTTTTTGAACAAGTCGTGTGACCTCGCATTATCTTTGATTCGTTGGCGGTGATTGCGATTGCCTTGCTCCTTCGATTTGATGAAGGATTACCATTGTGGTATCGTCGTCTCTTGATCTCTTGATGGAATAAGGATAATCATTGCGGTTTTGACATTCCTCAACCTTTGGAAGGATAACCATTGTTGTATCCTTAGATGCATACCCTTTTGGTGAGTTTTGAACACTCGATCAAGTTAAATGAACACTACCCTTCCCCAAGGTTAAAATAAGGATTTTTATGATTAGGAAATAAACTCCTACTTCAAGGCTCAAAGGGGTTGACGAGGGTCTATCTCCCTTATATCTCCGGTGTTTGGGGATTTGAAATAATGCCTGTACATCCTCAGTAGGGTTTTATTCAAAAACACACGATTAGAGATTTTGCATTTTTATTTTTCATCATTCTCCCTTAGCTTTTTGCCTAAGCAAGCGATTAGTAAAGTTGGTATCGATATGCAAGCAAATCATTTTATGAGTGATAACGAATGGATTACTTCAAGACAAACATAAACAATGTATTATGATTTTCATTCAGAAATTAACAAGTTTTTACATGCTAGCAATGCTTAAACAATCAATGGAATGTTACAAATGAAAATGCAATAAAGAACTGAATGGCAGCCATTGTTGAGGAGACTTGACTCCGTCTGGACTTATTGCACTTGAATACTTCTTGAAGTTTTGAGACCTCATAGGAACTTCAATTTATGCATGAACCTCTTGGAGTGAACGACACACAATCCTCAGTTGAATGGCTTTGTGCTCCAGCATGGTAGTCACTTAGCATTATCATGTGTTCCTTCCAAACACTTCAGATTACTTCAAAAGAGAACTCCAACAAAGTCACCCAAGAGTGGTAGATTTCGCCTTACTTTAGGGATTCGAGCAATGTGAGTGATGCAATGCTCAAGATAAGAGTACGTCTTGCTTATCCCTCAATCGGGAGCCCCAAATATAGTAGCTAGAGTAATAATTGCCATCACAAATGGAAGTACCTTGCATGGTCATCAAATTGAGGAGATCTATTTGCGGTGAAGAAGACCCAATACTCGAATCTTAACCAATTGGAATTCCAACAAACAGGGAAGCGAATGGGCACAAGGCAATAGAATCACATCCATTTGTTTCTCATATTCTTCTCGTCTTTGTTAACAAGCGGAGGCCACTGAGAACGAAATTCTGAGAAGAGACAACTGAGATATGAAGTAGAACCTTGAGAATGAGAAGCATTGTGTAGAACACTTTTGATTACCACATGGAAAGAGATTCTGACAAAGTCACCCAGGAATTTGTAATGCTTTTAAGGGATTCGAACAAAGCAAATAGTACAATGCTCAAGATAAGAGTACGTCTTGCTTATCCCTCGATCGGGAGCCCCAAGCAACTTCCACACATGTATAGGAGGTGATTACCAATTTAGCTTCAATATCCATCATTAGGAGTGAGAGTGGATGATCCTTGCATTTCTTGATATCAGGCATTAGGCACAAACCAACAACATCTGAATCAGTGGCGTCACGACTTTTTATGGCTTTCAATCTTTTCTCCAAGAGGTGGAACCTTTTGTCAGTTTTAATAATTGGAAACTTGCAGACTTCAATGATGTGAATTCTCTTTACCAAGAATAGGAATCTCAACATTATTTCAAACATTCTGATACATAAGACTTTCTCATGAGTGAGATCAACATTTGCATTTGGCCTAGGAGGAACTCGTCTCAATTTTTCTTCTCAAAGAGAAACCGCTTGAATAACCTCCATACACTGATTCATGTCAGTCTCCATTTCTGTTCTCATCTCATTTAAAACCCAGAGAGTTGTTCCACTATCAACATTTGAGCACGTAACAGTGAGAAGTCAATTGTGTTGCTGAAGTCAGAATTTGAGTAGAAAAGGCCCCAATAAGTTTCTGAGAGAATCATGAAATGCATGATAATATGAATGCATGTTTTCGTTTATGGAGAATCCTAAAGTCTTTTCACACTTTTTCTTTTTCTTTTATTTTTTAGAAATAGACTTTAGGATCCCCAAAAAATGAAGTGGATAAAGCAATGATGCTATGCAATGCAAAAGTATGGGATCAAGGGTCCACATAATGTGAGTAACCACTGTGCGCTCTCTGGATAACGGATGAAACATCTCTGTACAGGTCAAATGTCACAAGATCAAAGGTTCGACGCCTTTTTGGAATACCAGAATATCAAGCACCATGAGAACAGACCAAATAAAGGTCCGGCCTCAAATATGAAGAGCCAATGGTATGTAGGAGCCAAGGTTTCCTGTCACACCCCAATCTCACAGGTATGTAGTCTAGACACGGACAAGTTGTCCCTAATGGTCACTAGGGTCTACAGTTCCCACGGGGTACAAAGTGTTTAAGGCAACAAGCGTGCCAGACACAGTGTTACATGAAAGAACCTCGCCCAGCTGTGGTACCCCATGTCAAACTCGATCATAGCAAGCGCTACGGGAGTCAACATGAGCATCCACGCTAATCCTATGTGTCACTGGCCTGGGTAGTGGGCCTTTTACCTCACACAAACCCCCCACCTGCAAAACAAAGCAGAAAAAATGTGGCCCCCACGGGGACCCATAATATAGTCCAGATGCATGCGGAAAGTAAACATGATATGCAAACATATATACAAGATGTAAACATATAAATAAACAAAGAAACACCCAATAAAATAAACAAACAAAGGCTAGGATCGACTCGCTAAGTACGGACCCGCAATAGGTCTAACATCCCCAACAGAGTCGCCAGCTGTCGCACGCTCGCGAAAAATGAACAGAGTCGCCACTAATATATTTATCCCATAAGGGAAAGGAATGTCAGAAAACCTAACAAAGGAAGGAATAGGGTATTTTGACCAGAGAATCTAGGTACGGGAGTCGGTTACGCAAGGGGAAGGTACTAGCACCCCTCACGCCCATCGTACTCGATGGTATCCACCTATGTTTGTTTCTATCTAAAGGGTGTATCTATGTCTATGTCTATATACGAATGAATGGAAAATGTAGGGAAAATAAAGAATTGTACTCGCACGGGCCCTACCCCGCTGCCTACGTATCCTTTTCAGGAATCAGAGTTACCGTAGCTCGGCTCACGATTTTTTGTTTGTTTTTGTGTTTTTTAGTTGGGCGGAGTTAACGTTCGCGCTCTTGCACAAGGGATCGACCTACGATGCGTACGAGCGGAAATAACATTGCCCTTAAGAAAAAGAGATGAGAGAGAGACTTTGAGTGTTTCGAGGAAATCCCTTAAGCAAGGGAAACTCGATTTACTCTTTGGTTGGTGTTTTTAAGGTTGGGAACTTACGCTCGAATGGTTCCCTTAAGCAAGGGAGATCCAAGCACTCGAATGATTCCCTTAAGCAAGGGAGATTCAAGCTTCCATTCCCTTTTTAATGATTTTCACTTTTTTATTAATGTTTTTTAAGTATTTTCTTTGTATTTTTTAAAGGGATTTTATTTTGAATATTTATTAAGTGTTTTGATGTTGTAAAAAGAAAAAGAATGAAAAAGAGAGAGACTAGCCTAATTTCTAAGCCTAATTGTTGTTTATGCAAAGGGAGTCTAAATCTAAAGTTATGTTAAGGGAATCAATTCTAAAAGGTGCATACTAATGATATTAACAAAGTAGGCCTAAAATATTTCCAAAAGCTAACAACAAAATCACACAACAATTATATAAAAATAACATGGAAATGGTACAAAAACAATTCAAGCATCAGTGCAAAATTAAACTAAAAAATACTACTATATTTTTATGGGTTTTTTATGAAGGAAATTAAGTGTCAAAATTAATTTGAATAAAATTATGTCAAAAAACGTTAAATTCTAATAAGAAAAATATGTGAGTTAGGGGAGGTTAAGATTCAGAAATAGGGTGCAGTTAGCAAAGGGCGCAGGGCCCAGAAGATTGAAGCCCAAACAGAGTTTTGTATCAGTTTTTTGGGCAAAAAATGGCGTGTCATGGACCTGTGGGGTGTTAATGTTGAACCGGCCCAGAGAATGTTTTTTGTTATTATCTCAGAATTGTCAAAAAATGGTATGGGCCACATGGGGGTATGCATAGCAGTTCGGTGGCCAGGCCTAAGAGTTATATTGTTTGATCCATAACATTTCATTATTCAGATTTTAGTACAGAAAATAAATAAAAAAACAAATTAATAAAACAAAAAGAGAATTTGGGAATTAGGGTTTTCAGAGTGACCTTTGAAGTTCCTGAAGAGCAAAATGCAGTGGCGCCGCGACGCGACGACACCTTCTTCTCCGATCCAAATGCGCCGCTCATCGTCGTGATTAACCTGAGATAAACCAAACTCGCCTTCATCTCTCCCTCCGTCTCAATCTCTTCTCTCCGGAGATTTCTTCTTTTCTTTGATTGAAGCAGGTTGGAGTGTGTTGAAGCGTTGAAATTGACGTGCTGAGTTGACGCTGATGGAAGATGATGATGATGA
Source organism: Vicia villosa (assembly GCF_029867415.1). Classification (NCBI taxonomy): domain Eukaryota; kingdom Viridiplantae; phylum Streptophyta; class Magnoliopsida; order Fabales; family Fabaceae; genus Vicia; species Vicia villosa. Next base: position 105,834 of record NW_026706078.1, read on the forward strand.
AGCGTCGTTATAGTTGTTACGTTATGGTTGCGATGCGTGATGTTGTTGTTGCGATTGCAGCGGGGTCTGAGAATGGACGAATCGGTGACGGCACTAAAGATTGAATATCGATCGATGATGATGTAAGGTAGAGAGTTGTTGCGGTGAATAATCCGATGCCGATTGAAGGCGTGATGGACTGAAGATTGAGATTGCTGAGAACGGTGATGCGAGGCTGAAGATTCAATGTTGATTATTGGAACTCCGAGAAACGGTTATGGTGAGTTCTTTTCCAATTCTCTCTTTAGTTTTCTGTTCCGAGAATTCTTTTTCTTCTCTTCTGATCGTTTGTTTCTTTTCTGTCGATGATGATGATATCGGAGAATGGAGATGATTATGTGGAGATTCAAAGTTAACGATAATTGCAATTGGTGATGAAGCTTGAGAGGATTCAAGATTTTTCTATTGTATGATTGCGTAGAAAGCTTTTTGTGATTGAGGAAGAGAGGAGCAGATTGGAGAAGTGAAGAACGATGAAGATTAGAGAAGAAGGTTCAGAAAGAAAACGAGTGAGAGATTGAAGAGTGGTGATGGTTATGGTGCGTGTGTATGGTGAATGTTCAGAGATGGGAGAATGGGAGTGAAGTTGAAGATGGAGTGGTGAAGATGATGAATCTGGTGAAAATGGTGGAGTCAAAGTTGTGAAGAAGAAAAGGAGGGAATTGCAGAGTGAAGAAGTTTCTGTTATATAGGTTGAGGAGGGAAAAGATTCAGATGAGAGAAGAAATCCTGGCTGTTAGATTGGAGGGAGTTAGTTACCAATTTAAGGGTGGAGATTAGTCTGAAAAGGTTAGTTACTCACTGATATTTTTGTTACATCCTTATGTCAAATTCTGATCTCTCCTCCTTCAATTTTCTGTTATGCTTTTCTGTTAGGTGCTGTTAGTTAGTTATGGTAGTTGTGATTCTGTTGTGGGTTAGTTGCAAGTGGTTACATTTCGGTTACAGTTTGTTATTTCTGTTGGCTGTTGGTTATATGGTTCAAGGGTAGTTATGTAAGGTTTTATTCTGAATGGGATGTGTAGCTCTGATTTTTTTCACATAATCTCTTAGATTTGAACTGATATGAACATGTGTCATTGGCTGAACTGATTTTGATGTGTTTCCTTGTTTTGCAATGGGTTATGCAGGGCTGTGTGTGACTGACTGTATGCTAACTGATGTGGGGCATGATTTGACTGAATTTGCAGGGGCTGGTATGTGTATTGTTTTGGAAATTGGTTAAACACAATTATGCAGGATTGGTTAAGTGTGTGTATAGCTGAAAGTGTTTGTTTGATTTTTTTTTGTTTTGAAACTGTTTTTGGTAGGGATTGAAGTCATCAAGGCAGTGTGGTTTATTTTGGTTTTACAGGATGATGGAAAGGGGTTTGGACTGATATTTGCTTGGCTTTATGCAGGTTGGCATCAAGTTTGGAGCAAGGTCTATCAAAGTGAAATGCACCATTGCTCGAACAATACAAAACACCTATCAACACGACACAAATGATACAGCTTTGAAGAAATGGAGAAAGAGAAGGATAGGTTTTAGGAAGTGTTGTATTTTTCGGTGTAATTTTTGGGATTATGCAGAGCTGGAATTGGCAGTAGGTTTTCTCTTATCTTTCCGTTTGGTGAAATGTAAGGGATGGTTTGATTTCAAGTGTAGCATGGTTCGGTTTTATTCGGTTTTTATGGAACTATTTGGTTCGGTTAACTCTTCCTCTACTGCGGTTTTGATTTTGCAGGGTGGTTTCGATATAGCTGCAGAATTTTGTGGATTGTGCAGGGCTGTATTGGTTTTTTGTCATGTTTAGTTTGTGGAACTGGTTTAGGATTTAGAGATGGCTGGAATTTAAGTCATTTTTATCTCTTTTTGTACTGAATGTGTAGTGACCTTCTTATTTTTCTCATGTACATGCAGGTTGGTGAACTTGGAGCATAACTTCATGTGGAATTTGAAGCGATATCATGAATTCTCGGAGTTGTCGTGTTGAAAGCTTGGAGCAACCTTGAAGAAACTTTAGGAACATGTCTAGTGTAACTTGCTCGATATTTTTATGGCTCTTGTGTTTATCTTTGTAACATAGTGTAGAAAACGGCGAATGCCCATGAAATGGAAGATAAATGGACTTATGTGACTTAAAAATGTAATGAAATGGTCCTTTTCTTTCAAACTATATTTGGATGTTTTTTCCTCCACTTTTCCCATTTGATTTTCAAACCTTTTCCTCATCTTGCAATACTGACTCACATATTATCAATGAGGTGAAAGCTCAAGACCTCTCGGTATGGTCGTTGGCCAAAGAAGTCAACCTTCTATGGTTGACTTTGACCAAAAAGTCAAAGTTTTAGTCATTTGCTTTCAAATTTGAAAATAGCCCAATATAATCTCCATATGAATGCATCCACACCTTTTTTAATGAAGCTTTAAACAAATAGCTTGTACCCCAAGTAACCTGATGAACCAAACCTTGAATGGTGATGAGTGACAACTGAGACCTTGAAGTGATGAACCACAGTATAAACCCTAATTTCACTGATGTTCCTCGTATATAAACCATGTGATCAAGTACTTTTCAAAAGACTAAATTAATCTTCTGATCGAGTAACAAGCATCCTTTTGCAGAAATAACTAAGCCTGTGGCAACGATCCCTTGATCCCATATTTTAGGTGTTTATTCAATTAATGAATGCAAAGTTATGCAAATGACCTAATGGAAGTATGCAGATGAATGCAAAAGTCTAAGCCAGTTAAAAATTAAAGGGTAGGACAAATTTGGGGTATGACAGCATGCACAAATTCAACTTTGTTAGTTGTTGTATTGCCATAGTTCTAAACCTAATTGGTCCATGCACAAACAATATTCTCCTTAACCTGATCTATAATCGTTCCCTCAATATATTTAAGCAAATCAGGATATATCGCACACACACTCTTGCAATGTAGAACAGATTCAAAATAAATAACTCTTCTATGTAGAAGTGACACCAACAATTTCCAAGAGTGGAATTCTATACTTGTTTATTTTGTATGTTGAGTCAATTATGAGCACATAAGGAAAGGTGTTTAACAACTTCACGAATTCGGGATGATTCCAAAATATATCTCAACTGGTGACTTTATCATCACAAACTCTGTATCTCGAAGTATAGTCGTCATCTTCTAAAAGCTTCAACGGTTGTTGTATCTCTGATCTTGGTCGTCTTACCGCCTTTTCGTCTCGAGCATACACATTGTATATTTGCTTGATATTTGAAACATTTAGAGCTCCTTTCCGTTTCAAAGACGCGAGTATGTTTTTCGGCGCCATCATATTTAATTTCATGTCTGAAACAAGTTATCTCTTCTCTAGAACAAGACGACATACAATGAGATGACCGACTATCTTATCAGTAAAGGCATGGTTATCCATACCTCAAATCATATTAAATTTCCATCTCTCATCTGTCATACGGTATCCGCATAATTTAAACAGACCCTCACATTTCCTCGTTCCTGTGTTTTCTCGTTTCAACTTCCTAATCTTTGGTTGGTATGTGCCACTTCTTTTGCATACCATTGTTACAAATGCTTATCTTCTATCCGAACCATTGTAGGGTCTTCAAATTACAATGCAAAACACCAATTTTTTTGCCTCCCTACGAACCCATTGTAGCATATGTTCACGAACAAAAAACACGTCTTTGTTTGTAAATTATGCACAAACATCCCCCTCTACAATGGTTGGTTGAGCACTTGATTTAACATCATCATTCGTTTCATCTAATTGAACATCATCATTCACTTCATCCAGTTTAACATCATGCTTCACTTCAACCAGTTTAACATCTACACTCACAATAACTCTTGAAAACATATTCAGGGGTACGATATCGATTGCCATGAATAATGGAAAAATTGTGTTAAAACTCAAACTATCAGGACTCTCCGGAGATGTACATATGGACCACACCAGTCTTTGTCTAAAGATGCATCTCCGGACTCAACGTTCATTTTTCAGCTAAAAACTATGATTAGTGCAAGGAATGAAGGATGAAAGGAATGATCTTTACCTATAATTTCAGCTTGTTTTGATCCCTTTGAAGTGATGAAATACAAGAATGATGTTTTGACGTTGAAAATTTGATTGAGAATGAGAGAGTTTTTTAAGGTTTTTTCAACAGTTTTGTCTTTTAGCGTGAAGAAGAAGCTCATGCAAGGTGGTGTTTTATCAGCTTTTCTGTTGGGCATTTTCGGAGATGAATCTCCAGAAATATCACTGAGTTGTTATTTAAATCAATTGCGTGAATAACAAAATCTCATAAATGAGTGTAGATGGTATTTTAGAGATGCATCTTTGAGTACACCCAAATAGTATACGGAGATGCATCTTCGGATCATATTTTTTAAAAATTAAGGTGAAATCTAGAAAAGAGAATATTGACGTGATTTTGGGTGCGTCCGGAGATGCATCTCCAAACGCATGAAAAACAATTTTAAATTTTCAAAGACGTGGTATGCTAATGTAAGGGTGGAAATAGCATTTTCCTCCTTTTAAAGCTTCCATTTCTTCAGCCATTGTCGTAGTCCATCTATGATCTTCTAACCTATGTTTTAAAAATGGAACCAGATAATGAACCAAAAAAGTGTGTGGGTCAAGGTTCAATTGTAGTGGCGTTTGAAACAAAGACAGTAGTAATCTACTCCCTTCATTTTCGGGGGAAAAATATTTTTTTTAGATTCATTGTATGATTTAAAAAAATTTAGTAGTATAATATATATTATTGTATATATTTATGTAGTTTATATTCAATAAATTTTAAAAAGTTAGTTTTTATTACAATGAATGAAGAAACTAGTATATGATTTTGGGAGATGCCGACTCATTTGCCTCTTTTGTTGTGTTTTATCTCCCACGCCAATTGGAAAAAAATAAGATCGTAACATTATGCTAGATTTAATTCACTTCTAAACACAAGAAAACAATTTTTTTTGGAAAATGAATTAAACAATGAAGAGTACTCTTTCCAAAATACAAAATACAAAAGTCGTATTTGATTTTTAATATTTTTGTTTATATTTTATTTTTTAAATATTTTAGTTCACGTCTTTTATCCAGCCTATGAGAGAGAAAAGTAGATATTTTGAAAAGGATTCATATAATACGAAAAGACTCGTTGTTATTTGAGTGGATACACGACTAGTAGCTAGCTTAAAAAATATATAAAGCTGTTTTCTTCTTCTTCACTTTCTCCTTTTCACGTTTTTCTTTTTATTAATAAACCAAATCAAACCCCAAACACTCAAACAAACCGTAGAAGATTAATCAAACAAACACTTGTTTTTCTCTTCATGGGTTACGCAAAGCGGCAACTCGAACACAACAATGCCGCAGGTGTTATCATGAAACGGTGGTTGTTATGGCTAACACACAGTTTCCAACTATTTCCCACGCATTTCACAAACTAACACTCGCACTAAAATCATCATGCAAAACCACCTCCGAAATTCATCAACTTCATAGCTACATGATCAAAACCTCTCTCACCAATCATCCTTTTCCTCTAAGCAAGCTTCTCGCTGCTTCAACCATAGACATGGATTACGCATCCACCATTTTCAGTTATACTCAAAATCCCAATCTTTTCATGTTCAATACAATGCTTAGAGGCTATTCCGTTAGCCCTTTTTCAAATAAAGCTTTGCCCATTTTTAATGAACTTAGAAAGCGTGGAATTGGGCTGGATCGGTTTTCGTTAATCGCTGTGGTTAAAGCTTGTGGAACAAGTTTAGAGGTTGGGTTTGGTAGAGGGGTTCATGGGATTGCGGTCAAGTCTGGGAATGGGATGTTTGTTGATTTGAGTAATACCCTTTTGCGGTTTTATTGTGTTTGTAGAAGAATTGAAGATGCATGTAAGGTGTTTGAAGAATTTCCTGAGAGAAATGATTTGATGACTTGGAATATTTTGATGGGTGGGTGTGTTCTTGTTTCAAAGCATTGTTTGGTTTTTGAGTTATTCTCGAAGATGTGTTGTGTTGGGATTAAGGCTAGTGTGACTACTATGTTGAGTCTTTTGTGTGCAGCTGGTGATGGAGGGAACTTTGTTTTGGGGAAGTCGCTTCATGGTTACTGTATTAAAATTGGATTTGGTTGTAATTTAAATGTTGTTACTGTGTTGATTGATATGTATGCAAAAACGGGTCGTGTATAGTTGGCGCGAAAAGTTTTTGATGGTCTTGTGGAAAAGGATGTTGTTTTATGGAACTGTTTGATAAGAATTTATGCAAGGAGTTGTCTGGTTGAAGAAGCAGTGGCGTTACTGCAGAAAATGAGATATGAAGGAGTGAGACCTAACTCGTCTACTTTCGTTGGGCTGCTTTCAGTATACCCTGCATCTGGTTCTATGCACGGAGTTCGATATGTTACTAGTTTGATTGAAGAGGAGAAGCTAGAACTGGATGTGGTTCTTGGAACAGCTCTTGTTGATGTGTATGCGAAATGTGGCTTTCTAGACGAGGCCATGGAAATATTTGAGAGGATGGAAAGTAAAGATGTGAAATCATGGACAGCTGTGATTTCGGGTCATGGAATTCATGGGCAGCCAATGAAAGCCATAAGGCTTTACAATAGGATGGAGAGTGAGGGGTTTAGACCAAATGAAGTCACCTTTTTGGCAATTCTTACTGCTTGTAGTCATGGAGGACTTGTTACCGAGGGGATTGAATTTTTTAAGTGCATGGTTCAGGAACATGGCCTTTCACCTCGGGTTGAGCATTATGGATGCCTTATTGATCTCTTGGGTCGAGCAGGAATGCTGCACGAAGCATTTGAGCTAATCAAGAGCTTGCCCATTAAGGGTGATGCTACTTCATGGCGCACACTGCTTTCTGCTTGACGAGTTCATGGAGATGTTAAACTGGGGGAATGTGTGAGAGACGTGCTAAAGAACTTTTACTCCACGCATCCTACAGATTCCCTCCTCATTTCTAGCACTTACGCAGTTGCTGGAAGAATCTCGGACCTTACAAGAATGAAGCAAACAAATGTTACTTTAGGCAATTATGGGGTGCTCGAAACAGAGGGAGAAAATATGTTAAAGGAGGCTGGATTCAGCAGAGTTGAAATTGATAACTAGGAATGAGAACACTGAAGGTTTATGAAGAACTGTCCATTCTGTTGCACAAAGTGGTGGCTTCTGCGGTGCACCGAAATTTCACATGAAATGCTTGAACACAGTTTTCCTTCGTGACATCTAGGAAGAAAACATGACACGTACAATTCTGATAGAACCATGGTCTTGGATAGAATATTATGACAAAAGTTGATCCATCTAACCAATCTTGTTTATTGGGATAAAACTTGATTGTTGTTGTATTCCTTAGAATTACTTAAGTTGACTTCATCTCTGTTATTGTGGATATGGAAAGCACGATTTTGATCGAATGAATATACTTTGGGGGTTACTATACTATAAAGCCTTTGATAAGCTAAGGGAACAGACTAAAGAGGCTGTTAAGGGTCTTGAATTTGCAACCCCACATGGTTCTGTTGCTGCTGGTCTTGATGATTTGGGTAAAGATGGTATGATGGAGGATTGGGTTAAACAGTTTGAAGAAATTGCTGGCTCTCAGGTAGTAATACCTTAATCCCTTATTATCTTCATGTGCCCAATGTTATGGTCTAATATTAGAAAATCAGATTAATCTCATGCTTTAGAAATTTATGGTGGTGATTATCTGCATTTGGTGTGGTGTAATGTAATCTTAGTTATCTTGACTTAGATATAATTCACATGACAAAAATCTAAATTGAGAATTAAGATAAATACTGTTCCGTTAGGATGTCAGAAGTAGAGTCTTGATGCGACGGCTTGGGGTGGACCTGTAAGGTTAATACTCCAACCCCAAGTCAGTAACAGAAAGCGGAGTAAAGTGATTTTAGTGTTAGTACCTCAAGTGTCATGTGAAATGTATTATATATGAATGCCAATTATGGAGGTTTCCTACGTGCTATTTTGGCATGGAACGAGGAAGACCATTCGATGGCATCTAACGGTCAGTAGCAGCCCATGTTGTGGATCTAGTGAGGAGATCTAGAGAGTAGTATTGTACCTTCAATGCTTTAGTGGAATAGCCAAGACTGATGATTAGGTTGCCTCCCTTTGGGATAGTGAGGCCGGCCCAGAACAAATACATTAATCTTCTAAAAGTAAAGTTATGGTAATGATAGTGACAGTCAGAAAAAAGAATACCAAGACTAAGAAGTTGTGTCATGTTTTTTTCAACAATTAGTTAATCCTATTACGATGAGCCACTGAAAAAAATTTGAAAAATGCATCATTTTGCTTTTTGTTTAAAAAAGTAAAAGATGTAATCTAGGGTTAGGAGTGTTCGAGAAGTGTCTGGTTAAGAGTTGGTGTTAACAGATGTGTCTATCAGGTGATCGAACCCAAAAGAATAGGTCATTAATCTGACACTGTTAAGAAGAGGTGTCTGGGGCATGTCCAAAGCGTGTCAGAGAAATGTCGTTTCCAAAACATGTTTGATATGCTGAAACCACACTTTAGAGGGGTGTATGTGCAAATGTTTATTGATGATTTGAAACAAATGCAGTCATCTTACTGTATACACCTTGGGTTCTTATATTTCAATCAGATGGGCTTTTTACTTAACTAAGATCCTTGCATTATGAAATAAACTAGTAGTTTTTTTTTTTATGTGTGATTGTCAATGTACTGTTTTCGAGTGTGTCAAATGCTTTAGTCCTCTACCAATGCCTTACACAAAGTTCCTGCCTCAGAATTGAGTGTATCACTAACTGCCTCGGAATTCGGAACAAAATTTTGTTTCAGTACTCAAGTAGATGAGTAAGTTGTTATTGGATTTAGTAACTATTTAAGTTTTGCAGTTATGGACGACTTCAATGTCCAATAACAGAAGCTGCTGCTGTTTATGTATTGATTAATCTATATTGATTTTCTTTGTTGGAGTTAGTACTGATAATTTTAATCATTTTTTAGGATATGGAATCTATTGTGGAGACCATGATGCAACAGCTTCTATCCAAGGAGATACTTGCTGAACCAATGAAGGAAATGGAGAAAGGTATCCTAAGTGGTTGGAAGATCATAAAGCCAGCTTAATCCAAGAAGAATATGACCGATATTCACAGCAATATGAGCTGATTCGGAATCTTAACGAAGTTTATGAAAAAGATTCGGGAAACTTCACCAAGATTGTTGAGCTCATGCAGAAAATGCAAGATTGTGGACAACCTCCAAATGATATTGTCCAGGAGCTTTCTCCCGAATATGACTTAGCCAGTCTAAGCCAGTTGTAAGTTCCTTCTTGTAGAAATAATCTCTATTTGCTTATTCAAAACCACATGCTTATGCACAGACATGCATTTATCTTGTAGTTGTCAAACCAGTATGACATCAGCTGATACAAATATTTTCTTTTACAGATCTCAAGAAATGCCTGATGGTTCTCAGCCAAATTGTTCTATAATGTGATGTTGTTTCCTCCCTCTTATCACGCCGTAGCTGCTGGTTTGCAGAATTTCAGGAAAATTTATTTTTCACTTGTCAGAATAATATAGTTTCATGTTTTTTTTTCTGCTTACGGTAAGGTTACAGGTTCTCACTTTTTATAGCCTCTGTTCAAGATTGTATATCATCCAAGGATTCTTCCATTCACATTTTATTAGACCAAATGATAATGCGGCCAGCTGCTAGTTGCAAACAAATTTTTTTCATGATAATTTGAAAATACTATCTCGTTTAATTTATGATCCTTGAATTCGATGACCATTGTAAATCACAATGAACTATATGCAATCACACCTGTATATAAGAAAAAAAATCCACCAGTTTCTCTTGTTAAGCATCTTACAATATATGACCTCATTGAACACTAGGAAAATGACTAAACCACAACCTCATCACCAATCTGCAGCCAGCTAACATTTATAGATTAATACGTCTGTTGATGTAATAGATTAATGCGTTTAGTGATTTTAAATAACAGTCGTGATGGCAAGTATATTGTGCAGTCTGCATATCACCTAATCATGTTAGGTGGCTGCAGTTTAGTGGTGAGATTGTGGTTCTACTCCTTTGCCTAGTGTTCAATGAGATCATATAATTGTAAGATGTTCACCAGAAACTAGTGGTTTTGCTACATACAAGTTTTTTTCTCTCAACAAATGATTTTTTTCTCTCTCTCAAATACACTAAGAGCAAAGTCATCATAAAAGCTAAGTCATTCAGACCTCTCTCACATTTCGGGTACCACAAAAGGTGAATCTTATGAGAATCATAAATGCCACCCCTTAAATTATACATGCCACTTTCCATTTTTTTATTCAAATTTTACCTTCATGAGATAAAAAGAATTCTCGGACGAAATTTCGGCTACATCTTATCAAATTTCCGGTACGAGAAAAGTTTTGGTAGTGTATTTGAAATTTCCGGGCAATACCGGAAATTTCATTATAACTAAAATTTCTGGTATGTTTCAATAATAGGTTTTTTCAAGGGTTGAAATTTTGCCGACATTTTTGGAGTGTCCTGTTTGCACCGACACATATGTGTGGTCTAGAATGCATCACCGGTTATATCGGTGGTCCGTCCCGCAATAGAACCATCCATGCCTCTAGTCTTCACTGCAAAATTTAAATATATATATATATTATATATATATATATATATATATATATATATATATATATATATATATATATATATATATATATATATATATATATATATATATATATATATATATATATATATATATATATATATAGAGAAAATTTCTTTAGCCACCTCCCTATGGGTGTCACCCCCAGCGAAAATCCCAAAATACCCCTGCTTCGGAAATGAACTTCCGAAGCGCATGTTTTTTTTTTTAAATTTCCACAATTCGGAAGTGCATCTCCGAAAACACCTCATGGGGGGTGAATTCGGAAGTTCATTTCCGAATTATGCAGCTGTGTTTTTTTTTATGTTTTATCTAAAACAGTCTCGCATTTTCAACGGCTCTCGCTCCTCTTGAAAAAAAAAACAAATAAACGACATATATTAAATAAGCGACATGATCATGATTCTCGCGTAAAACGCCTTCAGATATTGCTTCAGAGAAATTTGAAGCATGTTTCATTTCATCGCCGCGAACACTATCCATCTTCTGGATTATAAACATAGAACTTTGACTTTCCCAGCGCACCCCTTTGTTTGATTTTTTTGTAATGACGTCCCCTGATGATAATGATAAACTATAGCTTACATTGATTGGCTCCTTTGTCTCGCGGAAACTCAAGTTGACAAGACTTTGAACAGCTTCATGTCTCTTACTTTGTTCCATTTTCAGGCTACAACATGAAAGAAAACCAAGAATAAGCTTAACCAACCCCCTTAAGTTGAGAATATTATTTGGATCAACATGCTCGAGTTCAACATCATCATTCACAACAGATGATTCTTCTTTGGATAGTGACTCAGAGATATTTCTAGCACCAACTTTTCGGTAAATATCAGATAGTTTACTCTTGAACAATGGTGTCATGTTATGCTTAGGATACCATACAAAAACTTTCTCGCTCTCAGAATTTTTTTTTTTATGTTTTTTCTTAAACAGTCTCGCATTTTAATTAAACGCAAACGGCAAATAAAATAAGCGACATATAAACAGAAAATACTAATATGATAAATAAAATCCAAAAACACTGTGCGAAAGATACAATCCGAAATCAAAACAAAACAAAACAAAACACGTCAAAAAAAAACAAAAACATGTTATTCTGCCCGACGAGCGTTACAAAATACACATCAAACAAAACAAAAACAAATTATTCTGCCCGACGAGCGAAATCCTCCGAATGAAGATACGGATACCAATCCTCATCCCACTCAGTCTCAGAACCATCAGCATCAACCACGACTCTCACGCCAGATAGTTGAGCTTGAGCATCCGGGCCCCGGCCCCCTGGGAACGAGAAGTAGAGCCGGTCGAAACCTTCTTCTTCTCCTTCACCTCCTTCACTCCGCGAGAGCACGAAGTAGAGCCGATCGAAACCTTCTTCTTCTCCTTCACCTCCTTCACTCCGCGAGAGCACGAAGTAGAGCCGATCGAAACCTTCTTCTTCTCCTTCACCTCCTTTTTTCCCTTAGCGCCACCCATTCCTGACATGTTCCTGTAAACAATTGAAATCGATTAATATGCGAGACAAAATAAAAAACTAAAAAATTTGAACTTCTGATACAATTCGGAAGTTCATTTCCGAAAATTGGGATGGAGGTGTTTTCGGAAATGAACTTCCGAAACACCCCTACGATAGAGTTTTCTGAAACTTCCATGGCAGACCCCAAAATCAAACATAAAACCAATTCAAAAAGCTTCTAAACAACCTAAATACTACTAACAACCAGTCCATATATCATTTATGCAATTGAAACCCTAAATAACATGCATTTGAATAATGAATCTAACAAATTTAAAACTTACAAATTGAGTGATTTGTGGGCTTTTGAATGTTGTATAGCAATGTGATTGGAGCCTTGATGCAGCCTTGGAAGTGTGTTTGCACAAATTTTCGCCTTTGGTTGTTTTTGATTTGAGTTAGGGTAAATGAATTGGGGAGGGGGGGTGTTTTGATAAATCTGCAGAACTCGCAGGATTTCGAAAGTTCATTTCCGAAATGCTGTTTTCGGAAATGAACTTCCGAAATAAGATAATTTTTTCAAAAAAAAAGGCGTTTTCGGAGATGCATCTCCGAAAACACCTTTTTCTTGCATTTCGGAAATGCATTTCCGAAGTCAGGGGTAGTATGGGGTTTTCACCAGAGGTGGACTAGAAAGTAGGGAGGTTGGCAAAGAAATTCTCATATATATATATATATATATATATATATATATTAAAAATTGAAATAACGGAAATTTTCGGTATGATAATACGCACCAGAAATTTCAAAATTTTTGGTAATATTGGTAAATAAAAATACCGGGAAATTTGAAATTTCAGGTAGCATATACTGGAAGTTTTTAAATTTCTGGTACAATATACCGAGAATTTCACAAAATATACCGTAAATCTTATTTTCACCAAATATTTGATACGCCTTCGAAATTTTTGACATCGTCAGAGAATTTAAAAAGTCTGACTCTATCCATAAATTTGTGAAAATGTGGTAATAAAAATTAGTTGGACAATTTGGTCTTTTCATAGATTTGGGTGCCATGTATAATTTGGGGGGTGACATGTATAATTCTCGAATTTGATGCTGTAATGTTTAAATTGGACAGGTAAAAAACTTTAAGATTTGTGTTTGGGTTGAAATATATCATAATTTTATTTTAAAGCCCGAGTCTATATAGGCCTTAGGTTTGAGAATTGGCAAACTAGAATAATGATTTTAGAGAAATGCTCTTTTCATCCTTATGATTTCTTCCACACTAATGTGAAAAGACTAAAATGTTCTCAGTATCTAGAGATGTATTTTCGGACGCACCTTTTCCACACACATCTGAAGTGAAAATGGTGAGAAATCCTTAATATGTAAAAGATTGACACGGAGATGCATCTCCGTATCCACGAAAGGTTTATTAGGAGATGCATCTTCGTAACGCCCTTTATTTCATGGGTCACTGAGATATCCGAAGATGAATCTCCGGAATATGCTCTGGTAGATCAAAATATAATCAGGAAAAACAACCATGAAAGAATGAAATTGAACAAACATAAATTAACTCCAAAATAAATATTACATAGATAAACATTACATGTTATTAAAAACAGGTGGTTCGGGACATTGTAACATTGTTATAATATCTTTGGTTGATCATTAGATGGTCGCATCTACGTCAATCAGACCCTTTGTTGAGTAACGATAAAAGGTACTCCACATTACCTTTAAATCATCATTCGTCTTCAGTTCAAGCAATGTGAATTGTATCTTTCCTTTATTGTCTATTGAGGGTGAATGGTACTCGAGCTTGACAACTCTTCGATTTTCTGGATATTGCGAGAGAGTATTCAGTTTGGTTTTGTAGATCCGAAATTGAAGTGAGGGTGTTGTGCCATTGAAATACATAAAAGAAAGATGGAGATATGTAGAAATGCTGGTTTGTGTAAAGAAAATGGACTGAGAGAACCTATTTATAGAAGTTATAGAGCAATAAGGACCTTGGACACATGATCATGTATGCATGATATACTTCAGAGATACATCTTCGGATCCGCCTTATGTTTTCAAAAAATAAGCGTATCTCCGAAGATGCAACTTCGAATGATCTCCTGTTTTGTTTTTTTAATTAATTAAGGGGTATCCAAAGATGCATCTGTGGATCCCCCAAAAAATTATGCAAAACAGAACCATGCTAAATATGTAGAGCAAAATTTGAAAAACAAGAAATGTCCAAAAAATACCATCCAATTTTATAGCATTATGTAGTGCGTTACTTACAAAAAATGTGTTACATTGCTAGATTACAACTAAAACAAATTAAAAATTGAGTCACTACCTAAATTTATTGGTGTCTCAATATTCGACTTTTCCTTATTGGCTTCTCATTCAATGTCGCTCAATATGGTGAACTCTTCCATCCTTTCAAGAAAATGATTCGATCATGTTACAACATCTTGTGTGATATGTGTCGTCCATTTCGATGATGTCCTTGTTATAGGTCATCCCGGTTTCAAATAAACCTGAACAAAATGTTGTTGTTTTATAACCAACCAATACAAATGATGTGTTTGGATGGATTATGAATTGACTTACTCCGAAGTGGAAAGAATGTTTATGAGAAATCATACCGTGTTAAATCAACGCACACCGTATCATAAGCACTTGCAATAAGATGTCTCATTTTCGGAGTCAGATCACTAAGACAAGGAACAAGAGCATTGAGAATTGTATCGTAATTTTATTTATTCCCATATAACTTTGTGTATGATTTCCTATGCCTCGTCATATCTTGTATAAGATGACGACAAACAAATTGGTGGCCGTCTTCTCCCTTACGGAGTAAACTCGAAATAGCTCGACAACCACTGTTGCCTTCACTTTCAACATTTACAATATACTCAATGTATTTGTGCATAATGTTTGGTAACAACGGTGGAGAATATGGCTTGCTAATGCGCGCACCTTTAAAAACAATTTTTTGGGAATTTGGAGTCGGAGAATCCGAAAAATATGAGTCAACATACACAAAATACGAAGGAGACCAGCTTGTGGTGTTGTCACTTTGAGTCGATTTTACCTTTTTAGAGGCACTTTTATTTTAACCAGTTTCGATGGTGGTTTCAAATTTGTTGTTTTTGGATATAAAATCTTCCTAAGTTGCTCTTTGATGTGCAATTTCATGATGTCATTAACTTTCATGAATCTCTCTTGGATCACTTTCCATTCGGTCATGATAGATATATTTGATTTTTGTCACCCTTCCTCACACCATCATCATCAAAACGGAGTTGGGTCTAGTGAGTGCAAAATTCGTCAATACATATTGGTTTTTCATGCTTCAACTTCTTTGAAATTAAACAAGCACATGGAAGACAATAAGTCTTCCCAAGTGTACACCCACACTTTGAGCTATTGGAATATGTTTTATCCGCTCGTTTGACTTTGTGAAAAATAAAATCCAATGTCGCCCGAGAAACATTGCCAACCATCTGCGAATAAAGGATGCTGTCTTTGAATCAGTGTTCTAACAAAGTAATGCTCTGACCAAAAGATGTTTGTATCTCATTATGTTGGTTTCAGAGCATTTGGTTCACGGCGTCCAAATCTCGAAAAAAATCACCTTCACTGTTACCAAGACATTTCTTCAGTCTGGCATGCGCAGATTCAACTCTGTTGGTTGTTGTTTTGCCACAGTGTCAAACCTGATTGGTCCATGCACCAAACAATCTTCTCTTTAATATGATCCAAAATCGTGCCCTCAACATATTTTAACAAATCTGAATATATCACACACACACACACACACACACTCTTGAAATGTAGAACATATTTGAACTAAATAACTCATCGCTGTAGAAGTGACATCAATAATTTCCAAGAGTGGAAGTCTATACTTGTGTGTTTTGTATGTTGAGTCAATTATGAGCATTGACGGAAAGGTGTTAAAGAACTTCACAAAATCAAGACGACTCTAAAATATATATCGAACGGTGACTTTATCATTACAAACTCTGTATCTCAAAACATAGTTGTCATCTTCCAAAAGCTTCAACAATTGTTGCATCTCCGATCTTGGTCCTCTTACCGCCTTGTTGTCTTGAGCATGCACGTCGTATATTTGCTTGATATTTGAAACATTTAGAGGTCTTTTCCCTTCAAAGATGCGAGTATTTTTTTCAGCGCCACCATGTTTTATATCATGTACGAAACAAGTTCCCTCTTCTTTGGAACAAGGCGACATACAATGGGATGACCAGCTAGCTTGTCAGTCAAGGCATAATTATGCATACCGTAAATCACATTAAATTTCCATGTCTCATCCATCATACGATATCCATACAATTTAAACAGACACTCACATTTCCTTGTTCCCGTGTTTTCTCGTTTCAACTTCCTAATTTTTGGTTGGTACGTGACACTTCTTTCGCATACCATTGTTATAAATGCTTGTCTTCTATCAGTACCATTGTCGGGCCTTCAAATTACAATGCCAAACCCTGATTTTTCGGACTCCCTACAGACCCATTGTAGCATATTTTCACGAACAAAAAACACTTCTTTATTTGTAAATTATGCACGAACATCTACCTCTACAACGGTCGGTTGAGCACCCTATTTAACGTGATCATTTGCTTCATTCGATTGAAAATCATCATTCACTTCATCCGATTTAACATCATGCATCACTTCAACCGGTTTAACATCCACACTCACAATAACTTTGGAAAACATATCCGAGTGCACCATATCTATTACAACCAATAATAAAAAAAATAGTGCTAAAATTCAAACTATCAGGACACTCCGGAGATGCACATCCAAACCACACCAAACTTTGTTCGAAGATGTATCTCCGGACTCAACTTTCATTTTTCAGCTAAAAACTATGATTAGTCCAATGAATGAGGGATGAAATAAATGATCTTTACGTGCAATTCCAACTTGTTTTGCTCCCTTTAAAGTGATGAAATACAAGAATGATGTTCTGATGTTGAAAAGTTGATTGAGAATGAGAGAGTTATTTTCCAAGGATTTTCCAATGGTTACTTCTTGTAGCATGAAGAAGAAGTTCATGCAAGGTGGAGTTTTATCAACTTTTTTCCATTGGGCATTTTCGGAGATGCATCTCCGAAAATATCATTGAGTTGTTATTAAATCAGTTGCGTAAATAACAAAATTCCATAAATGAGTTCTTGCGGTGTTTCTGAGATGTATCTCTGAATACACCCAAATACTATACGAATATGCATCTTCGGATCTTAATTTTTAAAAACTGAGGTGAAATCTAGAAAAGATAATATTGACGTGATTATGGATCGGTTCGAAGATGCATCTCCAGACGTATGAAGGGAGGTTTTGGATTTTCAAGAGTGTGGTATGCTCATGTAGGGGTGGAAAGAGCATTTCACTTCTTTTAAAGCTTCCATTTCTTCAGCCATTGTTTTGGTCCATCCATGATCTTCCAAAACATCTTATATATTATTAAGAATATAAATTAAAAAATAATTGAGACATGAATGATGCATATGATCGAGATAACTTATGAGATGACACATAATTACTAATAAGATATTTAATTTAGATTGAAGGTTTAGTTTATATCTCACAGAAGGTTGGAAGGTTATATTGAATGATAGTCATGATCATTTTTTATGTAAATAATAATTAATTTAATAATAGAAAATAAGATCAACTTCATCTATATGTGTTTTTATTAAAGATAGAATCAAGATCTATTTCTAACGAGACATATTGAATATGTGCAGAAGATTGAGCTAGTTGGATATAATCAAAATATACTGTAGAATGATCCGACTTAACATGTTAAATATCAATTATACTAACATCATGATGATGCAATTTATTTTCATTCCTATAAATGAAGAATTAATATATAAAAAGTTATGTTCCGTCACATCCATAAAAATATAAATCTCTCCACATGCTTTCACTTGATTCACAAACTTCTAATCATTATAGTAAATTTGCTAATATCTTCCTTCTCTTCCATCCAAATTAATTCCAATTGCCTCTTGTGAGTGTGTAACGTAACCACCTTTGCCTTATCAACTTCTACACAACTTTTTTTCATAATTTTTCAAACTTCCTTTGAGGATGTGCAATTGCCGTCTTTCTTAAAGTTGTTAGCATCAACACATTGATGAATGATATACAAAGCTTTGAAATCCTCAGTCTTCTCTTCCTTATGCAAAGTTCTTTATGCAGCCATTACATCTTCTATAAGTGGATTAACATCATTCTTGATCGCTTCAAGAACATTTTGATAACCAAATAACGCCTCCATCTATTTGCACCACTTCTCATAATTCTTCGCATCGATAATTAGAAAATTTTTAGGGATACATTCATTGAAGATGGAAAGCACTTTCGCACACTAAGGGCTTGTTTGGTATAAGAGAATTAGAAAAGAGAGAGTTAGAGAAGAGAGAAGTATGAGAGAAGTGTCATACTTCTCCTGTTTGGTTAGAAAAGAAAGAGGGAAGAGAGATCTAAAGTTCATGGGGCCCACAAAGTTTCTATTTCTCTCCTGTAATGCGAAGAAAGCCGTGGCATAAACTTCTCTTCTTAACTTGTCTAAAATATCCTTCTTCTAATTTAAAATGCCTATTTATGTTTTGTGCCATCATTTATTTGTCTAATATAATATAAAACATGGTTTTAAATCTATTTATAGTTAATAGAAACATGGTTTTGTCTAAAATCATTTCCGCTCTATCCTAAGTGGGGAATAGAAGATTTGATTTAATTTAATATTGTACAATTGTAATTAATTTAAAAAATAAAAAATAATTAACTTATTTAATTAAAATAATTATATCACTTTAATTAATACAGAAAAATGATAACTAGCACATGTTTATATTTATTTAATTACAATAATTTATTTATAATAACTAATGCAATGCACTATTTTATAAATATTAAAATATAAATTAAATTAAATCAGTTGTATCATAATTTTAAATATTAAATTTATTTATATTAAAATTATTATTTAACAATATCAAATATATATATATATATATATATATATATATATATATATATATATATATATATATATATATATATATATATATATTCAAATAGTTTATTTTATTTAATTATTTAAAATTATATTAACTAAATTAAAATAAAAAATAAAATTTAAATAACATAAAATTATATGAAGGGTGTTTTTGTCATTTTATAAATTAAACACATCTCTTTCTCTTCTATTTCTCACTTCTTTCTCTTCTACCAAACAATATATCAAATCTACTCTATTTCTCTCATATTTCTCTCTTATCACACTCTTTCTCACCTATTTCTCTCTTTACAACTTCTTCTCTCAACCAAACACACCCTAAGTGTTTGATAAAAGAACCATGCTTTTGATGCCAAATATTGGGAAAATCCCAGTCACAATAATGAACAAGTGAGAGGGAGAGAGAGGTGGGAAGAATTAGGGTGAAAATAATGGTTATTCACTAACAACCCAATGTTGGGGTATATATACAACAATACACAAAAATTCATCTAATCAACTAAATAAAAAACAAAATTTTCAGCTATGTAATCGGTTACAAACTTTATTTAATTGAAAGATATCAAAATCTAAAGGATGGTAACTGGTTACACAAAACCTGTAACCGGTTACAAATCTCACTATTTTGATATTTTTGTTGCTGAAAGGTAGGGTTGACAATGAATCGAACCAATTCGAAAATAGTTTGGAACTCGATTCGACAATTAAATCGTTGAACTAGGTTCATGAATCAAATGAGCTGAATATGAGCTAAAAATTAAGTTCGTTAGCTAAATGAGTTGAACTTGAACTATACATAGTTCGACTCGTTAGGTTCATGTGTCAACTCGTTTATATATGAGATGGATAATATTGTTTTTAAGAGTAAGTTTAAAGATTTTCTCTAAATCTTAACCCTATGTTTTCTTTTAATCCAACGATTTTAATTGATAATGTATATTCTCAAGTGAGCAAAAATATTTCTAAAAATAATTATACAAATAAATTAAACATCGTATAAATTTCAATTTTATAAATTTTATTTTATTTTTATATTTAATATTTTAAAAAATATATTAATTTAAAATATCAAATATATAAAAAGAATAATAGACTTTAAAAAATGACTTTTAAGTCCGTGAAACAAACGAATTGAACTTAACGAGTTGAACCGAGTTGTTCATAACCTTTTAACGAGTCGAGTTTAGGCTAGGAAAAAAGTTCGTGACGAACTCGAATCAATATTTGAGTTGAACCAATTCTTAATGAGTTGAATCCAGTTGTTCGTGAACTTCTAACGAAACGAGTTTGAACTGGACAAAAAATGCGTGACGAACTCGAACCAATATTTGAGCTGAACCAATTCTTAACGAGTTGAATTGAGTTGTTGGTAAACTTTTAACGAGTCGAATATGAGCTGGAAAAAAATCATGACCAACTCGAATCAATATTTGAGTTGAACCAATTCTTAACGAGTCAAACCGAACTAAAACAAATTCGACTCGACTCATTTTCTACCTACTAAAAGGGGGTGGTAACCAGTTACACAGATTATATCAATCAATTTATTTGAATTACCAAAAATCACAATAGTATATAGCTTGTTTATGTCTTTAACTTAGAAATATTCACTATATTTTAGATGTTCTATTAGATGCAATTGTTATCATATTTTGAATGTTCTATTGGATTGTATTTTGAATTTACATTTAAAAACTCAACTATGTTGATAGATTATTTTAGTTAATAAATTTTTATTTGTTAAAACTTTATAAACATAATAGATACATTCATCAATTTAATCGTTGTATTTGATCACTTATTATAAAATTAGTCTTCATCCTTGTTCAAATTCCATCAAGTAAATTTCTCGTATCATCAATCATCAATCCTTTTAGTTTTCTATTTCACCACTATGGGTCAAATATGACCTAATCTTTATCCAATTTATATCAAATAAATTCATATTTGTGTGGGACAAAATGTTATACGATTTATTGTGTCTTTGATATTATCTTAGCTCATATATGATGCTACTTTGAATGAAATAAAATAAGCCTGACCTTTTCTAGTAAAAAAGAAGATTTAGAGTTTTTTGAATATCCAATGATACCTATTTCTATCCTCCTATGTCACTGCCCAACAGGCTTACAATGTTTAATACAGGAACAAATCAGGCACACCATACACCTATATAACTAACTGCAAAACAATCTTATATATACACAATAGCACCTTCTTTTGTTCCTGCCAATGTTTTCATGCCCAATTAGAAACCTCAATATAGCTTGTTAAACCAAGAAGGTGGTGATGATTCACCTAATCTAGGCATAAAACCTTCCCTTTCTAAAGAAACCTGAAGTCCAGCCATTATCCTTGTTATCGATGTCCACAAAACTGGCGCGGCACAGAATGCATAGCCAAACACACATAAAGCTCTTACTACTCCATCCGAATACCAAGGAAACGCCATGACGATTAAAACTCCAATGATACCGAACCAAGGCATCAGAACTGGGAACATTGGAAGAAGAAACGCGTTGATTGCAACCAAGCATAGAGCTAAAGAGCCGAGAAAATACAAAGGCCAGCCTAGCATAGGGTGAATTGTTGGAGGAATGATGAAGAAGGGTGTTATGTAAGCAGCAAGGATACTCCATAGTGCTACTAATTTGAGGATGTTTTGTACCAATGTGATGCTCTTATCGGAACGACGGTAGCATAGTTTTGAGAGGCTTGGCCTTGCTAAACGCGTCATCGCTATTATTCCAAGATATATTGCAGATTGAATAAATATCACAGCCATCTCTGTACCATACCTGATAAAAAGAATGAACTGATTTTTACTATAAGTTACATATTTTTACGAAATTAAATTTATAACAAAATCTATAACAAAAACTTGATAGAACCAAACTCGAGTATTATAATGGAACTTACCCCAAAGTTTGACGACGCTTTTCATGCCACTGGAGGCCTAATGGCAGAACAGGCCAAGCCCACCAATACCATGGCTTCAACCATGGTGCCCCGGGGAATGTAATCACACTATTTGGTCCACAAGGTACGCTCCAATAAAGTTTGAGATCTGAAGTCCAGATCAATGTTAGCATGAAATCAGAATCAGAATGTAGAATATGCAACGAAAATTCCTTTAAGACTTACAGTAATAAGAAGCATCCATTTGATAGCCTAAAGGAAGTCTATATGTTCCATCAAGTTTGGTGCCATTTGGAGGTGGATGAAACAATGGCTTATCAAGCAAGTCCGGGAAGTAGCTAGCTATGAAACCCTGATCCGCACCATCTGGATTTTCTCTCCCATTTTGTAGTTCATGAACCATGTCCTTGAACACCGTCGTTGATGGCTACAGATATCAAATAATTAGAATCCATGTGAAAATATCTACTAAGATGAATCACCTTTCATATAAAAACAAATATGTGTCATTTTGGAGTTAAACTGCACTTTCGTGGCAATTTAAATGTGTAGGACATTTTGGACAAACATACCTGCAAGACAAAGAGACCGGTATGAAAAACACAAGGATTGATAAAGACAGCACAAAACTGTCCACATTGAAACAACTCGTCGGTATTTTGAATGAAGAGGTTGTCAGCATCTAACATGACTACCCTGTCATAGTCCACTAAGCTCCACGCATAGAGTTTATTCAACGATAATTTAAATCTCTTGTCAAAATTATCTTGATGCTTGTAAGGATTATCCATATTTTCCACTCTTACTACTTTCACACCATCTTCTTTTTCTCTACACAAAGTCATAAAGAAAGAAAAATATGGTCAATTCTCAACTCAATTATCAACTAAATTAAGTTACTTAATACATACATACACGTAACTGTGAACTTGTCCAACACATAATAAAAACTATCAATACTTAGTACTTTGTAATTTAATGGATCAAATATTATTCCTTTTTCATATAACGCCAAACCTTAATGTATTGGCTTTTAGCTTTATCTAAATTATATTTTGAAAAAGAAGAGTATGAAAAGAAACTAAACTTTATTTGGCTATAAACTTTTTCTTATAATAAGGACCAGAGAATATAACTATCGTGGGTTTGAACTCGGACCCATACATCCGAGTTACAGTTACTAGACAATTCAAAAAAATCTAAAGAAAGATTTTGACGCGTAACACGCCAACCTACATCCGCCCCTAGCCAGAAATCGGTCTTAATTTCAGCCCACAAATTTGTTCTCTATCTTATAATGGTATGGCTGTATGGACCACCACCATATTGACAGTCTAAATCCTTGCCATCAATTTCATTATTCTGTCACAACCACAACTACTCATAATAATGAAACTTCAATAAATAGTATGCATATTATTGATAAGAATATGATGTAAGTGAGAATCCTGTATTATTGATTATAAGTATTATTTTTTCACTATAAGTGGAAATTAGTATGCAAATATTATTGGTAAGGTAAGGATACACCTGTAAGTGAGAATAAAGTACCCACGAGTACTATGTATTATAGTACACTTGCTTCACAACTTCACAACCAACCAACATTAATATATTTTAAAATTCAACTTGGTGTGTCAAACGATGAACTGAGTTGGTTATAGAAAAACAAAAAAGAAAAATAATGCATTATAAAAAAAACAAGACTCTGGAAAAGAAAAAGAAAAAGAAGGAATAGAGACAAGGCACGAAAGAAACCAGAAAGACCAATAGATTTGTGTAAACAAGGACGGTCCTCAAACAATATTAAACTTAACGCGCAATTCCAAAGCGTTTACAACACGACATACCGTAACGGGTTATGACTAAAAAATAAAAATAAGAAAATCAATACTTAAAAAGGAAAAATAAAATAAAAAATGCAAGAAGCGCGTGTGAGGCAAAAACCGGATTTTATTGGAATCTCAGAGAAGATACCATTGAAGCCGGAGTAGGACGGTGTTGTAGTCATCCTTTCTCAAAAACCCAAAAACATGAAACCAAAATTGGTCCCAGACAAAACCCTAGTACAAACTCAAATTTTGTTTCATTTTTTTTTTCTTTTCTATTTTTTTATTAATCTCATCTCTTGATATCATAAAAAAAAAAACCCAACCAAAAAATAATAAAAAAATCAACCTAAGCGGAAGTTTCGGAGGAAGAACTAACTAACGATTGTAAAGATGAGAAATAGACTTACAGAGCTCGAATCCATCGAAGAGGAACATCAAGAGACGCAATAACAACAAGATCAGCTTCAACATTGAGAAGAGCAAGTGATTTGAAAAGAACTCGTATTGCGATGTAGAATTCGTAGTCTCTTGGTGTACCCACATACATCATAGTAGCATAAGCATTTTTGTGTTGTTCTGCTTCAACAACTTGGTTCGAGAAACATAACAACAACAGCACTAACAACCACGCGGCATTGTTGTGTTCGCGTTGCCGCTTTGCGTAACCCATGAAGAGAAAAACAAGTGTTTGTTTGATTAATCTTCTACGGTTTGATTGAGTGTTTGGGGTTTAATTTGGTTTATTAATAAAAAGAAAAAACGTGAAAAGGAGAAAGTGAAGAAGAAGAAGAAAACAGCTTTATATATTTTTTAAGCTAGCTACTAGTCGTGTATCCACTCAAATAACAACGAGTCTTTTCGTATTATATGAATCCTTTTCAAAATATCTACTTTTCTCTCTCATAGGCTGGATAAAAGACGTGAACTAAAATATTTAAAAAATAAAATATAAACAAAAATATTAAAAATCAAATACGACTTTTGTATTTTATAATTTGGAAAGAGTACACTTCATTGTTTGATCCATTTTCCAAAAAAAAAAATTGTTTTGTTGTGTTTAGAAGTTATTTTTTTCCAATTGGCGTTGGAGATAAAACACAACCAGAGGCAAATGAGTCGGCATCTCCCAAAATCATATAGTACTTTCTTCATTCATTGTTATAAAAGCTATTTTTTAAAATTTATTGAATATAAACTACATAAATATATACAATAATATATATTATACTACTAAATATGTAGGTCATATTCATTATTCATACAATACAATTAGGGGGAATAGGCCAGGCCGGCCTACAGGGGCCTACGGTCCAGCCTACATAGGCCTAAGCCAGGCCAGGCCTATTTAATAAAGAGGTCAGGCTTAGGCTTTTTTAAAAGCCTATTTTATTTAATAGGCCAGGCTTAGGCTATTAAAAAAGTCTATGAAGCCTTATAGGCCGGCCTATATTTTCATATATATTAGAGATATGTTAAATAAGTTGGTTCATGTATGCATATATATTAGGAAAAAAAGCTAAATAGGCTATATATATATATATATATATATATATATATATATATAACAAATGCTAAATAGGTTCACTTATATATGTATATATAGGCCGACCTACAAGACTTCTTAAGTTATATAGATTAATTGAAAACTTTAATGAGATACAGGCTTTTTAAATAGGCTTTCAGGTCAGGCCAGGCTTTTAAAAAGGCCAGGTCACGCCAAAAAACTGAGCCTATGATAGGCCTTAGGCCAGGCTTAGGCCTTTTAAGTTTATCGTAGGCCAGGCTCAGGCCTTATAAAGCCTAGTCTAGCCTAGCCTATTTCCACCCCTAAATACAATGAATCTAAAAAAATTATTTTCTTTCCGAAAATGGAGGGAGTAGATTACTACTGTCTGTGTTTCAAACGCCACTACAATTTTTTTTTTTAGAAAATGTGTTGCAAAAGATTAGTAATTTAGAAATTAAGATAGATATAGAATATTTTTCTTATAGATTTTACAAAAAATGATTTTTAATTTTAAAAAAATTGTAATTTTTTTAAATAGTTGAAGTTATTTCAAACTTATTTTTGTAAATTAAAAAAATAAACTTTATCATTATGTACCATAAATATACATTATTAAAAATTAAAATTACATAATTTTTTTCAAAAAAAAATATTTTTAAATAGTTGAAGCGAAATGAAGCGATTTTTTTACTGTTGACCTAGAAGATCTACATCCCCTTCGACATGGATTGAATATTTTTTTGCATAAACCTGTTCTAAGGTAAACGCTAAATCAACCCCTTTTCCGCCCTAGATTCAAAGCCAAATCCAAAACCAACCGATACTACTTAAATTATCAAATCTTTTGCAGAAGTTATCACAAATATCTGTAATATTCCTCTCAATCGGTTACTTACACCTTGTGTTAAAGAAGATATACTTTCCATTACCATCCCTGAGGAAGAGTATCAACTAGGGTTGAATGCTTGTAAACACAACTTGCACAGAAGGATCATTTAGCCCAAAGGCTTGAGCCCCTCATTGTGGTAGGATTACAGTCAAAATTAGAGAGATATGGAACTTAATCGCAAAATGAGGAGTTACTTCACTAGGAAAAGGGTTTTATCAATTCTCTATCTCTAGTTTAGAGGATGTTCAAATAGTCAGATCATTAACTCTTGGAGTCTGAATCCGAGCGAGTCGAAGTTGTTTCCATAGTCAAGAGATTTCATACCGTCAATAATAATTAGTCATCGACCTAGGTCAGGATTCGAGTTCACAGTATTGACGAGGAATACTAGAGACCAAAGATTATCTTTGCTATAACTAGTAGCATAGGTACCCTAATTTCTCTTGATTAATATCCAATTAACTCTCGTTTGATAGGGCCTATGGCAATTTTGTTAGGATTTTATAGCTTAAAGCTATAAAATTCTTGTCGAATGAGTTAGATTTGCCTTCTTTGTAGAAATAGAATATGAAATGCTACCTTCATATGTAGTTTCTGTAATGTATAAGACATGATTTAGATGATTGTAAGAGGAAAATGGGGCCTGATGGGAGAGTGGAGAAGAACTTTAAGGGACATGACTCTAACTTTCCTAGACAACCTAGAGATAAATACAAACAAGATTCACTAGAAAAAATAACAAACTCCAAAATCATTAGTCCTGAATTAGAGGTTAACTCCAATCAGCATATGTTGAAGCGGTAAAGCGGCAAGCAACAAAAGTTTTGGAAATATTTATCCGGGAATTTATCGTGTCCACAGAGATTGGTGCTACTGAACTATCGTTCGACGAATTCTTAGTTATGAGTTTGGTTTTGAATGAATTTAAATATGAAATGGAAAAGTAAATATCAACACAAAAAGAATACATTCTTCAAATAGAAGAAACTATCAAGTATTGCATATAATCTACTCTTCACAAACTTAAACTTATCGACCAGTTGCACTCAGTCTACTATACTCCTTAAACCATTCACGTGTTGCCCGTTGTCGGCATTCGTATCCAAACACCTCCACGAGTTCTATCGTATGCTTAGTTGACGATTTCTCCACCAATCAAACATACGGTAGCTTACCGTGTTAAATTAAAATATTGCTCGATCGACGATGTCTCCATCGATCAAACAACCCGGTAGCATTACGAACCAACACAACGTGAACATTAACTCTTCATCTATCTCTACAATCAAGAAGCTAATGATTATCTCTCCTAATAAAGATTTGTGAGGTCCATCTCTACAACAACACAAACCCCTAACATCAAGATGCAAAACAACCCACCAAACATAACCCAAACATCAAGATGTAAAAAATCAGGAAAAACAACAAGTTTATATTGTAAAGCAACTTTATACAACGCCATGGGCGACAAATATACATGAGATCAAAGTATATATATACAAAACCCACAAATGAAACCACAAAGAGAAGAAAAGAAGAAAAACCCAAAAATCTCACGGTTTGTCGGCTCCGATTGATGAAGGATTCAACCCCGGATCATCCATTTGACAGCCCCAATGTGTTTTCTAGCATCTTTCCACTCAAAAAATGCTATTGGATGGATTGGAGCTCTAAAATATCCAACCATGCCCTAAAATATCTGATTTCCGCCTATTTATACAATTCTGGATCTGGTACAGTGCGCGTCGCGCGCAGGAGCGCGCATCGCGCCCAACCTGCTGAATTGAAAAAAATAGCTTTTAGTAAAAATGACGTAACTTGAGAACCGTAACTCCGATTTGTGCCCGGTTCGAAGCGTTGAAAATCTTATTCAATTTCCCATCTAACAATGACAACATATCAACCAAATTGGTGATTTATTATTCTTTGGTTTTGAGCTTTATTCGCCGAATGAATTGATTCCGCCGCTCAAAATCGCGCGTTTGAAGCCGTGTCTTCGACACGTTATTGCTCATGCTCCAAATACGCAAGAACACCTACAAAAAGAGTAAAAAACTATCAAAAAGTATAAAAGTGTATGAAAATATATCTATTCACAAAGTATACGTATTTATGCACAAAACGGGGAATTATTCAACGGTATTAACAAAAAGTATCGATAAGTGCCACTATTTACAAACACAAAATAACTACATTTTGGCACTTAACAACTCTCCCCAACTTGAATTTGTTTGTCCTCAAACAAGGCCAAACACTTAAAGAATCAAAAGTAAAAATCCAAAGAATCAAGGATCAACAAGATTTGGAAAAACGAAACAATTGTACGGTTCAAACAAAAACGCACAAACAAAGTAAACACTTACCACAATCCTACAACGAACATGAAAATGAAACGAATCCTAAGTACAAAAATCAGACAAAACATTCTAAAACAAAACAAGCTCAATCACGAATCACGCCTAACAAAAACTCATCGGTAGATGAAAAACACCGAAAGGTGAGGACTTTGAATACACACCCGACAAACTTGCAAACAAAAGACAAAATTATGCGTTCATCTAAAAATAGTATTGAAAATGCAACGGCACGAATCACAAGGGCTTTCAAGGTTGTAATGTGGCTCGGTTAACAAACAAGGGATAAGTCCTAAAGCTAATCGAAACAAAAACTTGCCTAAACCTAAGGGAGTAATTACTTCCACAAAGTTTCACGCACCAAAATCTTGATCAAACTTCTTCTTTATCACAAATTTTCGAACAAAAACACAAAACTTATTAGCACACTCTTATTCATACTCTTTTTGTTATTTTCTTTTTCAAACTTTTTCTCTTTTTTCTTTCTTTTTCTTTTCTTTCTTTTTCACATTTTTTTCTTTCTTTATCTTTTCTATCCTCAACCTCATATCAACCACAACATAAGCAAGCAAACATCCTCTCCCCAACTTGAATTTAACCATAACACAAAGTGAATACTCCCTACTTTCTAAGGCAAGGTAAAAATACAACTAAACATCATAGTTAAGGGTCAAGAAAAACGATAATCAAAATCCATAAAAAAGGTGAACTATGTCTCAAGTTCAAAAACAAAATGGACAATGACAAAAAGGCTCAAAGGGTTACGAATGGTCACACACTCACAAGGTAAATTGACATATTTGGCTATGGTAGTTGTGCTCAAAATCAAACAAGTGCCTTGATCACTTTCGTGCATTCACAAAAACAATACAAACGAAAGATTAAACATAATAATATCCAGTTAAAACAAGAATTGTCGGTCTCTCGCATATATATACAATGGAAAGCCACCTCACATTTATGGTAAAAAGGGGAAACTAATTGTGATTCAAGTCATGAACAAGTTATGCAAAAAGAATGAGTAATATGAAATTTGTACAAATGAAAAGTCTCATAAACATGCTATGCTATAGAAAGCGATAAACGAGTACCTTGCGACGTACAAATTTGAACAATCATTACCGCACAACCGGCATGTTGAATCAATCAAAATTGGAGAATTACCAAATGCTACTTCAAGCGATCGGGCAAAAAAATTGAATCTAAACACAAACAAAAGAATTAAAAATAAAACTATAAAATACTATACTATAAAGCCTTGGTGTAAGTGAGAAAAAGGTTAGGCAAGTGAACCATTAAAAAGAATTCACTGGCCAAAAGTTACAAGACGTGCGACGCGCCCTCAAGACCGTGCAACGCGCCTTATGTTCTGCCAAACCAAGCTCTTCAGCTCCCAGGCCGCACGATGCGCCTTCTTTGCCCGCGACGCGCGTTACACCAGAAAAAGAAAAACCAGTGCAACAAAACACAAACCACGAGCAACCTCCACTTATCACCTGCACTACTCATTTACAGAAAAACAGAAAAATAAAACCGTTGGGGTGCCTCCCAACAAGCGCTTGTTTTACGTCGTAAGCTCGACGCCTTTATTGTGCACGGTAGTAACTTCCTTCACGACACGCCAATGCTTTCGCCTCAACGCAACCTAAAGAAAATATCCTAACCACACACGAACAAACATTACGAAACAAGAGAATATACAAAAATACGTAAACAACATGTATTAACAAACACGTAACGATAAGAAAAAACACTATTTTTACTAAAGTTTGGTGAAATTAACTAAACAAGTTGAAAAGTGAAGATTTGAAATTAAAGAACTATCCGAGTTCAACTTGTTTAATAAGTCCACCAAACAAAATTAAAACATGTATGATGTATCTATATAATCAACTATACAAAAGTATACAAGTATAAGGAAATTCACAAATATACGATATTCACAAAACTCAAAAACAAAGAAACTATCGCAATGCAAATTCAATAAAAACACCAATCCCCGGCAACGGCGCCATTTTGTTGGAGCAGTAAAGCAGCAAGCAACAAAATGGATTGGAGCTCTAAAATATCCAACCATGCCCTAAAATATCTAATTTCCGCCTATTTATACAATTCTGGATCTGGTACAGCGCGCGTCGCGCGCAGGAGCCCGCATCACGCCCAACCTGCTGAATTGAAAAAAATAGCTTTTAGTAAAAATGGCGTAACTTGAGAACCGTAACTCCGATTTATGCCCGGTTTGAAGCGTTGGAAAGCTTATTCAATTTCCCATCTAACAATGACAACATATCAACCAAATTGGTGATTTATTATTCTTTGGTTTTGAGCTTTATTCGCCGAATGAATTGATTCCGCCGCTCAAAATCGCGCGTTTGAAGTCGTGTCTTCGACACGTTATTGCTCATGCTCCAAATACGCAATAACACCTACAAAAAGAGTAGAAAACTATCAAAAATTATAAAAGTGTATGAAAATATATCTATTCACAAAGTATACGTATTTATGCACAAAACGGGGAATTATTCAACGGTATTAACAAAAAGTATCGATAAGTGCACTATTTACAAACACAAAATAACTACATTTTGGCACTTAACAGCATCAAATTGGCCATACTAGCAAAACTCACAAAAAACCATTGACCCTTATCATTGTCAGACTAACATTGAATATATACATCAAAATCCAATCATTGAACCCAACCCCTGCCTTGATCTTTGCATCATTGGATAAACAAATCCGAATATGGATTTATCTAGTAAAGAAGATACTAGCTCTAGAATCTGAATTTGTATATGACACACCGAGGAAAACCAATGAACCTGAAAGAAACACTAATGACCCCCGACATAGAGATAATGAATTCCTAAAAAATTCTTGGGCCAACATGTCAGAAGGGTTGGAAAATGATGAATTTGACAATGATGATGATGAGTTTGATCTTGAAACTTTTAAATTCCAGTTGGCCATCTCAAAATTCAAGAAAAAGACACTAAGGCAAAAAGCAAAGGCTAGATCCAGTTACACCACCAGATCTTATTCTGGTACCTCTAAACATTTCTCGTGAAGTGAATTTATTGGAACGTACGGGGTTTGTCCAATTCCCCTGCCAAATTGGCCCTCAAAAATTTAATTTTGTCCCAAAAACTTGATCTATGTTTACTTGCAGAGCCTTGGGTGGACCTAGGTAACTTTCCTCATAACTTCCTTGATTATCTGAATCTTAAAATCTTTTCCACTAATTCCAAACCCCATAACTTACCTAACCTCCGGTGTATCTGTTCTAAGAACTGGGTTAAGAACTGCAAAATGGACATTTAATCCAGATCAACGCTAAACGTGAGGGTGACTGTTGAAGTTGATAGTTGTGATGTTGTAATTTGTTTGAAGTCCCGCATTTTTTAGGTTCTCGGATTGTTAAGTGTATAAATATGTGAGCATAACCTCACCATTTGAGTTAACTTTTGAGGCTGAGATCTAAACATTTTTGAAATCAAAAGAGTACTATTATGATGATAATAATAGTTATTATTACTA
The DNA here is from genome assembly GCF_029867415.1 of Vicia villosa. Lineage (NCBI taxonomy): Eukaryota > Viridiplantae > Streptophyta > Magnoliopsida > Fabales > Fabaceae > Vicia > Vicia villosa. The sequence continues at coordinate 138,108 of NW_026706078.1, forward strand.
TTGTTATTATTATTATTATTATTATTATTATTATTATTATTATTATTATTATTATTAAGTAATAAATTGCTTAGATAAATATATTACTTTATACTACCTCCGTTTTTTTATTATAAGTCGTTTTAGACTTTTCACACAGTTTAAGAAAAATAATAATCTACTTAATATAAATGTAAAGATGTCATGATGGCAACCCTAGCCACATGTCATCCTTACAACAATCTAAACCACGTATCATCATGAGAATAAAACCTTAATTATACAAACCTAATAAATAATAATAATAATAATAATAATAATAATAATAATTCATGAGAATAAAACCTTAATAATAATACTAATTCATGAGAATAAAACCTACATGTCATAAACCTAATAATAATAATAATTTATGAGAAAAAAACCTTAATTATACAAACCTACTACTACTACTACTACTACTACTTATAATAATAATAATAAAAAAATATTATGGTTGCTGAGACAGAAATCCAGGCCCAGACTAAAAGGATACCGTTACGGCTGCTGTAGATAAAATTGAGGACAATCTATATTACTTTAGTGATGGGATCTCTGCGGGAATTCCTGATGTTGAAAGGTTAATAACAGACAGCATTTTGACGCTTCTGATTTTTCCGGTACTTCTTCCTTCTCTAAATAGATTTCATAGGATTCACAGTACCGACAACTATTATCTTCCTTTGATTGGGATCAATGGAAATAGATTTCACTCCTGATTTCAAAACAGTCACACTTCAATAAAATTAAATATTAAAAAAAACACTAAACCATAAAAAAAATAAAATTCAGAATAATAACAACTCTGAAAAATTAAAGCAAACCTGTGAAAACAAAAGGGAAACTCCCGTGGTTGAAAGCACCTTCAGAGTAATACTGTCAAAATTGTTCCCAGATCGTAATTGAAGAAGAACTAACTTCAGCCCCTATTATGATTGACCAAACACTCAGTGGGTGCCGCCAAGAATACCATCAGATAGAGACCCAGTGACGTCGTGAAAGCTAAACCATAAACAAAAAATTCATAATAATAACAACTCTGAAAAATTAAAGCAAACCTGTGAAAACAAAAGGGAAACTCCCGTGGTTGAAAGCACCTTCGGAGTAATACTGTCAAAATTGTTCCCAGATCGTACTTGAAGAAAAACTAACTTCAGCCCCTATTATGATTGGCCAAACACTCAGTGGGTGCCGCCAAGAATACCATCAGATCGAGACCCAGTGACGCCGTGAAAGCTGAAGCAGAAGGTTTCTACGGAGCTCTCATGGGCGGCTAGAGAAAACCCTTTTTTATTAATTAATAATAATAAAAATTAACATAAATTTTCTTTATTTTAATTTATTTACAATTTACAATTATACACATATAAAGTTTTAGTTATTTCAATTTATTACCAATGATAAAATAAAAATAATTACAATTATTAGAAATAATATTTAAATGACAGTTATGTTGTATTCATCAATGTCATTATTATTCATCCATTATATCCTTTTGTGTCACATCAATATAACATTTTTTGTCGAGTGGTCACACATCTTCAAATTTTGTCAATCAATGTCATTATAGTCATTTATAAAAACTTCCTATTATGATTTCATGACAATTAAAAAATATTTACTATATTGACATTAATTCTTTTTTATAGATAATATTTAGAGATAAATAAATTGATTTCTCATAATTATTCAATAAACATATTGCATATATTTATTTTTTCGTAATAAATTAAAGAGTCACTTTTGTAGGAGCAATCTAAAAAATATATAATTGGAATAAATATTGAACTAATTTTTAAGTTATGTTTTAATATAAAAATAAGTTATAATTATTTGAAATACTCACATTTTTTACTAATTTTTTATTATTTTTTAAAGTAATAATAAATTTTCAAAATAAAAATTTAGAAGATAAATTACTACTTTTAATAAATTATAATCATTTCTATAAAATAAACACATTAAATTGATAATTATTTTTATATAAATTGTTTATAAAATCAACACATTAAATTAAGAATGATATTTAAAAACCAACGCATTAAATTGACAATAATTTTTTTAATATAAAATTAAAGCACTAATTTTTAAGTTACGCTTTAATATAAAAATAAGTTATAACTATTTGAAATACTCACATTTTTTACTATTTTTTTATTTTTTAAAGTAATAATACATTTTCAAAATAAAAATTTAGAAGGTAAATTACTACTTTTAATAAATCATAATTATTTGTATAAAATAAACGCATTAAATTGATAATTATTTTTATATAAATAGTTTTTAAAATCAACACATTAAATTAAGAATGATATTTAAAAACAAACGCATTAAATTGACAATAATTTTTTTGATATAAAATTAAAGCATTAAATTAGCAATCTTAAGGCATTCAATTTGTTTTTTACCGTAAAAAACAGACTTGCAAATTCAAAACTTATAAACTTTAAAAAATAATAATAAAATTAATTATTTATATATTTCAATTACTATTATAATTATTTTCTTATTTTAGTTACTAAACATAAAATTAGTAACAATTATTACTATATTTCATTTCTTTTATAAAGATGAGTGGTATAAGAATAATATATTTTAGAATGTTTAAATTAAATTACTCAATTGTTTCAATTATTATAATTTAATATCTATTTATCATTGTTTAACAACAATTAACCCGTTCTTTTATAGCAATTTAAGAATCAGTTACATTTTTTCATTTAAATAATATTCTCATTTATATTATATTATAAGTCTTTAACTATCTATTTTCTAATCCATAACCCCCTACCTTTTTAATTTTTCAGTTTTTTATTTTTATTATTTAATTTATCATTTATTTATATTTAATGATTATTATTTTCTATTAATTGGTATAGTAATAAACTTTAAAAAATTATATATCTTAATAATGGTATATGAAAACAGTTGTAAAATATTATGTCTTTTTGTATTCTTACTCACCTTTATAAGTATTCTTGATCCTACTTGTTTTTGCTGCCCATTTCACCTATTCATTATTTTACATGATTTTTCACAATGTGTGCTATTGACAACAACTTCAATCAATAAGAGATTTTTTTTAATAATTATTTAAATATTTGTTTATCTTATTATTAAATTTCATATATACTCATTTATTATATTTTCATGTAAAAACCACCTTATATATTTTTGCAGGCTTATCGAAGATGATAATATATTGCCTGCATAAATAATAACAATGATAGGGTTTGTTCACATGTATACTGGAACTGGAATATTTGCACTATCAAAATTGACAAATCAGTGACATATTCTACAAAATCTTAGTGGAACACTTTACCACATTTTATTTAGAAATACTTCTCAAGAACCATTTTAAACTCCCTCCCTGATTTAGATTTTTATTTTATTTATAATTTATAATTTATATTTATTTTCTTTCATTTGTTAATTCGTTAATTTAGTGGGATAGAACTTCACATTCTCCCATTGTCATTTTTTGTGGTTGTTGTTGTTAATTTAGATTGGATATATGATAAAATCATATTAATTATTTTGTTAATAACATTTAATTGAATATACTGTTAATTTAAATCCAATTAATGTTGATATTGTATAAATCAATTTAATGAATAAAAATTATATTATCATAATAAATTCATAGTATTGAAAGTGTTTATCTTATAATAATTTAAAAGTTTTAATTCATTTTTTAAGTCGATTGTATTAAAGAGAATTATATTAATATTTATTTACCTTTTGTTCAATATTATGAACCAAATAGATATTGTGAGACATTTACATGTTTGACAAGTGAAATATGAGTGAGTGGTATAAGAAAATGATATTTTTTATAATGTTATTTATTAATATAATAAAATATATATGGAAATGAACATGTTTATATGATTTACATTTTTTTATAGAAAATATACTATTTAAATATTTTTTTTTGGAGTTGACATTTATAATTTCAGCCATTTCTTAGGTTTGTAAATAAAAACTAATTAAAAATTGAATTAAATTAATATACTCTTATATTATAAGTTTAAAAAATAATGAAAAATACTATATTCAAGTGATTTAATATAAAATTTATAATGTTGTATTATTCATATAAATATGACATATTTTTTAAACGGAAAGAACATAACAAAAATAAAAAAAATAAAACTATAATATAAATTAATAAATATTCATATATTTTAAACAATTTTTTATATTTATTATAAATTTATACATAATTATATTTATTAAAATATATTATTTATTTGAAATAATATTTAAGGTAAATATTCAAATTATTCTCGTGCAACGCATGGGTCATAGGTCTAGTTGTTGTATGAAAATAAGAAATTATAAAGGTTTTTACAAAATTATCCTTCATTAATGACATATGGAAAGATAAATTTATATAATTGAAAGGAGAGAGAATAATAAATATTTAAGGATATAATAGGAAAAGTAGCATTAATTATTCATTGGAATTGTAAAGCGACTTATATTTAAATACAATTTTTTTTCCAAAACGACTTATAATAAAAAAACGGAGGAAGTATCTAATAAAATTGAAGATATATAAATATTTATAAATTACATTTTATCCCATATTTTTGTATTTTGAAAAAGTTATATGAATATTTTATTTTTAACACTATAAAATATATTTTTGATGTATGTATATGATCAACGAATTATTTAATAATTTATATCTTAAAACATTTTGTGTATTTTTCAAAAATAAATTTAAAAGAAATTGCAAGAGCAATAATTTATTTTAAGTAGGAACTAAAATAAATAAGACAGTGAAGAGAAAGCTGCTTGCAATGACATCAACCTAGATCCTCCCTCCCCTGGATAAGAGAGAAAACTATCTCCCTCCCCTGGATAAGAGAAAAAATAGATAATTGGATCTTACTAAATTCTTTTTTTTTTTTGACCAATCTTAAAAACTCTTTTAAATAAGTATAATCTATTAAAAATATATAATATCAAAATAGTATATTATTTGTTATAGGTTATTTAGGGTCTTTTGTTTTCGTTTTAAAAAATGGATTTCTTTTTTATATTTAAAAAGTTAGATTTTAGAAATAAAATATTACAAGTTTTTTTATATTTGTTTTTGCTAAATCGAAACACTAATTTTGACTTCCTAAAACATAAACATACATTATTGAAGATCAAAATATACTTAAAATCGCAATTTTTTTCAAAAGGTTATATTTTAAAAAAAGTTATAGAAATTTATTTGAAATAGTTTCAAAATTAAGTGATTTTTTTAAAATTTTGATATCAGAAAAAAGTTTCAATAAAACAATGAAATATTTAAAATAACATTTTAAGAATAACTATCCAAATCATATTTTAAATATATTTTTTTATAATTAAACATATTTTAAATGTTTAATATTTCATATTAATTTATTTAGAAATTCATTATTTAAACTAAAGAACTAATAGGCTAAAGAAAACATAAATTTACTAAAGCTTTAAGGCTAGCTGTCTCTAAAGTTATAATCGCATTGAAATTTAAGTGGATAATCAAGAAGAGGCTAGCTATTAGAAATTTATAAATAGATTTTAAAAAACCGTTTTTCAAAATATTACAATTTTTTTAAATTGAAGTACTAATTTTGACTTCCTATAACATAAACATACATTATATTAAAAATATAGTCAAAATCACAATTTTTTTAAAAAATTATATTTTAAAAATAATTGTAATGAAAATCTATTTAAAATAGTTTTAAAATTAAGTGATTTTTTGAAATTTTGATATCAAAAAGAATTTTCAATAAAATAATATAATATCTAAAATAACATTTTAAGAATAAATATCCAAATCATATTTTAATTTTTTTTATAATTAAACATATTTTAAATGTTTAATATCCCATATTAATTTATTCAAAAATTCGTTATTTAAACAAAGAACTCATAGGCTAAAAAAACATAAATTTACTAAGATTTTAAGGCTAGCTGTCTTCAAAGTTATAATCGGATTGAAATCTAAGTGGGGATAATCAAGAAGAGGCTAATGTAATTCGAGGAAATAATAATAATTTAAAGGATATGAACATAGTTTGCAAAATCAAGACTACTATCGCATCTCTTTTGGAGGTCAAAGTTGTGAAAATTCATAGAGAAGTCAAAAAACCGTTAATATTTTAGTAAAGTATAGTTTGAAACTTTCGGTGGGAGGAAGTCTCAAAGATGTCCTCCTTTTATGTATAATGTGTCATTAAATGACTCTCATAATATTGGTTGATTGGTGATTTTTTGGTTGAGTTTTTGTCCTCCTTGTTTACGCGCAATTTTTTTAATAGATATCGATTTTCATTGGTTTCGTTCGATTTGACATGAACTTAAACTTTTAGTAACTGGAACAGAACTATTAGAATTGATTTGAATCGACTTTGTCTTTATCATATTATATTATTAGTTTAATGATTGCATTCATATATACCTTATAAGATGAAATTTAACAAATGATAATTAAAGATCAAATGTATTATATTATCTACGATAAGAACTCAAATATATTTGACTTTTGAAAGCTCAGTTTTTTTGTTTTTTGTTTTTTTTTTTGTTTATCCCGCAACACACTATTGTCTAATTAAATATTCATAAAAGAAATCAAATTGTTTGTATGGCTAAGATCACTGAATACCTCTTATTCACATTATATCTCTTATAAATTTCAAGTGACAAATATTTTAGTTTATAATTTGTCCAAAAAATTATAGAATATATAAAAAGAATCACGTTTATTGACACAAAATTAGTTATTTAGTTAAAAATATAGTTATAAATTAAATAGTTCAAATAAATTGTAAAATTAAAAGAAAAATTGTTAAACAAAATTTTGTCTAACTTAAATGTATTTTTATCCCCTATTTGAAAATTGTTTTTTATCCTCTATATTGTTTTTCTTTGAAAATTTAGTCTTCCTCCACTTTTGTATATATATGACGTCTTCATTTAATTTGTGACATTGACATTATGATGATAAATAATATTTATAATATTATTTAATGATATTATAAATGATTATATTTAAAAAATTAGAATTAAATTATTATATTTTAAAACTTTTTTTAAAAATAAATTATTATATCTGAGAAATTTTAAAACAAAATTTCTGGACCTAAGGTTCATATATCATCCCAATCCACTTAAAACACTAACCATAATATAACGTGTAAGCTTTATAAACTCTATCATAACTCATAAACAAATTAATGTGGGACTTAAATAGATAAACAAATAAACACTAATTAGCAACAAAAGCACTAATGGACAAATTATTCAATAAGTGGGGTCAAAATTTTTATTATGAATATTTATAAGATGTTTTTTCTTTTCTTTTTATATGGATTTAAAAAAATAAATATTAAAAAAAATTAGTTGTGATAAGAATTTTTTTCAAAATTCAGTTATAGGTTTACTATTCATATAATTGTTAAAATTATAATTTTAAAATAAAAAAAATAAACATTTATGTTTTTCAACGAGAAATTAAAAAGTATTTTTATAAAAAATATATTTAAAATAGAAAACACATTAATCAGCATATTTTATATTTTGATGGTACTGATAGACTTTTCTATATACTTCCCACACTATTAAATATACCATTTAACTAGACAACCATTCAAGAATCCATCATCAATGCAACTTTACATTTGTATTTTCCCTAATTTTATGTAGAGAAATTTCTTTCAACCAATACAGCTACCACGATTAAAATCAATGTTCACTTTAAAATAATTATTAGATCATTAGATATACACTGTATTTTTTATTTTCCACCAACATTCATAATATAATTTCAAACTGATACTAAGGATCATAAATTTCACATACATTATTCTTATCGTATAAAGCAATTAATAAGAAAAAAAAATTATGTAAAAAGTGGAGACTTTTATTTACTTACTGTTGGGTCAATGAGATTAAATAGTGTATTATTAGATATAAAAGTATATATATGATATGAGGTCAACTGCCTCCATTGTTTATAAGGTAGATTCGTCCTTGGTTTAAGCCTCATATTGTCTTTTTATAAGTTATGATAAAGTTTATAAAACTCATACATATTATCGCGGAAATTTCTTAATATACTCTTATGGATGAATCACACCTTTAAAAATTTCTAACTTCTCTCTTCAGAAATGTATCTCCAAACGGACCATAATAAATTTTAAAAAAAGTGATTCGAATATGCATCTTCGAAAACACCCAAAGACGTTTCACATATGCAAATCCAACAACATGACCGGACAGAAAGATTGGTAGAAACATAACTGTTTTTGACTTTTTTTGAAAAGAATCAATGTCGGTTTGATATGTAATTTGGTTAAACTGTTAATAAACACACAAACGAAAAACAATAAAAAAAAATCATTATGAAGCTGGGTAATATTATTCTGATATAGCAAAAAATAATACAAATGTTGTTCAAAAAGTATAGAATGTAAAATTAATACATCGACAGATAAAAAAGAAGGGCATATCCTACTGTGTATGCCAAATTCTAACCCCCTGGCCTCTCCTCTGCCTCCTGTATTTCATAGCACTCGATGCCTCCATAACCATCATTTCCACGGTGACTGTAACATCCGAGGTCGAAGAAGACGGGGGTGGTTACACCGCATGTAACACTCAGGGCCGAATATGGCAAGGAGTGGTCGCCACATTGAAATGAGAGGGATTCTAAGGCCGTGCATGTATGGGACTGCATGGTTGAAGGAAAGCTTATAAGAATTGATGGGTACTACCTATACCAACAAGATGCATCTTCTTTTCAGTTGCTTGTTCCATAAGAACTCCATAGTTAAAGCGTGCGAGTGAGGTCAAAACACGCTGAAAAGACTCGTGTTGATTTGTGGAGTCAGTCGTTCATCCCGAAAGCAGTCTGGGGCGTTACAAATGGTATCAGAGCCAGACCTCTTCCAGTACGATGTGGTTTGAGGACGAACCATGCGGAAGCTGGTGGGCATATAACATCCGAGGTCGAAGAAGACGAGGGTGCTTACACCGCATGTAACACTTATGGCCGAATATGGCAAGGAGTGGTCGCCACATCGGAATGAGAGGGATCTTAAGGCCGTGCAGGTATGAGACTACATGGTTGAAGGAAAGCTTATAAGGATTGATGGGTACTACATATACCAACAAGATGCATCTTCTTTTCGGTAGCCTGTTGTCATACCCCAAAATTTGCCTTCCATATTTCATTCACAATAATTCAAAGTTCAAGATCCAGTCCCAAAGATTACTCATTCAAAGTCCAGATGATCCACAGTCAACTGGTTTGACCTAAAAAGTCAACCATAATCAGAGCATAGTCAAAGCCTCCCAATTTTGGTCAACATCAAGTATGTGAAGTATAACCATCATTTGATCAAAGATTGATCATGATTCCATTAATAGAAACTCAGAGATGAACAAATACAAAAAGGTTCAAATTAGGGTTTCTTAGGAGAAAGTCAACCCAACTTTGACTGGGCATAACTTTCACATGGAACATCAAAAATTCCCCACTCAAAGTCTATTTTGAAGGAAATTGGATCCTCTACAACTTTGTCTCTCACAAGCCAGGGCTAGAAATGATTCATTTGAGAGATACAATGCAAAAGATTACAGGTCATTTTCAGGCATCCTCCAAAAGTAGTTTTTTCCCAAAGAGGATATGATCAAGATAAAAGCTCCAAATGAAAAATATATTCCAAAGTGGCTTATAGAGGACCTCTTGAGGTTTCCAAAAAGTATTAGAACTCCCTCATAGCTTAAAAATTGAGTGAGATATGCTTGATCAAAGTTGGGTGATTTTGGAGGACCAAATGTGAAAAAAGAAGGTTCAAATTGAGAAATTTTGCAAATGGGCCTATGGTTTTATGATACAAACTTGGTCCACAAGCCATTAGCATGCCCAAAATCATTTGCCACGAAAATTAGCATTATATTTGATTTAATATGATTTTTTATTTCATTTTAATGATTTAATTAAGATTAAAAATCAAATATTTTGTTAGGAAATATATTTTGCTGATTTCCAATCAATATTTATGACAAAATACAATATATTTTCGTGACTAATTGATTGGGAAAAGATTGATACAAGAATTGGCCAAAATAGAAAGTTTTCATTCAAGATTTAAGTCAATTTTACAAACTTTGCAAGATTGGATTTCAAGAGGCCTTGGGCTATAATTCTTAACCTAATTCACTCTTCTATAAGTAGTGAATGGAGGGCATAGGACTAGGGGACGCACAATTCTGATCAGAGGCATATCACAAGAACAAAAAAATCTCACTCAAAACCAAGATTCGGATTTGAGGAATTGGAAACTCTCAAGAGCTTTTAAGGATTGCAAAAGGTTCCTCAAAGGTTTCTGAAGGTGTTGGGATTGTCACTCTGCTTCAGCACCCCCAGATTCCCCTCCGATTAGCCGAGGTATATAGTTTCACAAACTTGATCGATTAGCATAATATACACGTGATCTTGATGTTTTGATCGTATATTTGACTTTGTTTTGATGCTATGAACGTTTGTGCATAATTAATTTGGTTTCTGGGCGCGTTTCATGTGAATCACCATTAGAGGCCGTATGAAGCTTTTAGGGTTTTCAATTAGGGCTTTTCGTTAGGATTAAAATTGGGTTGAATTGAATGCATGTTTGAATTCGTCTAGTCTGGACGAAACTTTTGGAACAGGTGCGAAATATTTTTTGTTATGCAGGGGCTAATCGCTATTATTCAGGTTGAAGTGCTACGAATGAATCTATAGCAGATTCGTAGCTAATTGTTTCAGAAAATGGCAGGGTCTGTGGAGAAGATGATGTGTTGTCACGTCCTGATTTGTTTGTTTGAAATTTCGCGCGCTGAATTCCTTTTAATTTTATGTTTTATATATAATTCAATGGAGTTGGGTCTTAATCACACGCGTTGCGTGGTTGGGGTGGTAACGAACAGTTTGTGTGAGCGTGGGGGTGGGGGTTCGAATCCTCGCTCCCACATATTATTTTTCTGAATTTTCACCCTGAATCCTGTGTGTCTACACTTCTATAGCCCACCATGATCCCTCAGATCTAGCCCTCCATTCACCACTAACTTAGATCCAACGTCCAGGATCTGGTGGCCTATGCCATGTAACTTCTGTCCAGCCATACTGAATTATAGTCCCTAATAAACTAAATAATTTTTATTATTTATTTGTTTTAATTAAAATACCTTTTAATATATATTAATTGTATAATAATTATTTTTTATAAATAAATTATTATGTGATATTTATATTAAAATGTCAATTTGTTGTTCGTGCCGATTAAATCGATTAATCGCTATGGTCAACAATAATTTTAATTAAAATTCTATTTAATTAAAATGCAATTCAATTATATTCGATTAAATGGTTGCAACTATCTTATTAGTTGTGATGATTAATCCTTTTTCTAACTTCAAATTTGTTATTCTTTTTAATCGAATCAATCGATTGCGAGGGGTAACAATGCAAATCAATTCATAATTATAAAAAAAAATATCCTAATTCGTTATCAGTAATAATCAAATCAATTGATTAAAATTGGTAACGATACAACTTCAAATCTATTAACTATGGCGATTGAATCTATTGATCGTTGCGGTTAATAGTGCTAAATCAAACCAGGGTTGTACGCCCAAACCTCAAAACACTTCTCAAACCTTTCAAAACCACAATATTAGACTATGGATTTTCATCCTTATCAATTAGGCAATTCAAAACGCTTTTCAAAGCATAAACAATTCCAAAACAACTTCAAAACAAATTCAAACCATTCAAACTCTAACTCAAAGGGCGTACAACCCGTATCCCGAACTACGTTGACTCTGATTCTCCATAAGGAGATACGTAGGCACTTGGCAACAAGGCGAGTCCCCTTCCTTCAAACCCTAATCATGTTCAATATAATTAGCCTTTAACTCTATTCACTGTCTGTCACCTTTCTTTATGTTTTGCCATAACCCTTATCTTTGCAATGTTAACCTTTAGGAAAGGGTTGAGGGTGCCTAACACCTTCCCTCGACCTGAATATAGTATCTTACTCTGATCTCTTAACTGCGCGAGGTTTCCTATTCGCCTTGGTAGAATAGGTGGCGACTCTAATCTTTAATTTTTAGGGCAGGTTGCTACACCTGTTCCATAAGAACTCCATAGTTAAGTGTGCTTGACTTGGAGCAATTCTAGGATGGGTGACCTTCTGGGAAGTTTCTCAGAAAGCGTGCGAGTGAGGTCAAAACACGTTGAAAAGACTCGTGTTGGTTTGTGGGGTCAATCGTTCATCCCGAAAGCAGTCTGGGGCGTTACAATGACCACCGCTTCAGGACCGCCTCTCTCAATTACTTCTAAGTCCAAAACTTACAAATTGGAAACACATTAGTGACATGGTCATCCTAGGCCTGTTGATTCTCCAAGATCTCCTCATGAGTTGACTTAGGTGGACGTCCAAGAGCATTCGGTGTCATGATAGGGTGTGATACTGTGTAGAACCATGTCACGTATCCGTCCATACAATGACAACTGCTTGATGTTGGCATCGTTCGATACTACTCTAGCACCATATGATGCTCCCAATCTTGAAAGATGTCATCGAGATTCCGGCAGACAATGGTGTTAGGAGCAGCCTGATAGGGAGGTATAAGGATTGTCCGCACATTGCCAAATTGTCGCATGCATTGCTCAGGAAGATACCAAGCCCTAATGTTACTCCCACATGCCAGCCATGCTGAGTATAATGATTGATGGGTACTACCTACACCAACAAGATGCATCTTCTTTTCGGTAGCATATTCCATAAGAACTCCATAGTTAAGCGTGCTTGACTTGGATCAATTCTGGGATGGGTGACCTTCTGGGAAGTTTCTCGGAAAGCGTGCGAGTGAGGTCAAAACACGTTGAAAAGACTCGTGTTGGTTTGTGGGGTCATTCGTTCATTCCGAAAGCAGTCTGGGGCGTTACAATGACCACCGCTTCAGGACCGCCTCTCTCAATTACTTCAAAACTTCTTGCCCAATCAACTGTATACGCTGACAAATTGGAAACACATTAGTGGCATGGTCATTAGTGGCATGGTCATCCTACGCCTGCTGATTCTCCAAGATCTCCTCATGAGTTGACTTAGGTGGACGTCCAAGAGCATTCGTTGTCATGATAGAGTGTGATACTGTGTAGAACCATGTCACATATCCCTCCATACAATGACAACTGCTTGATGCTGGCATCGTCCGATACTACTCTAGCACTATATGATGCTCCCAATCTTGAAAGATGTCATCGAGATTCCGACGGACAATGGTGTCAGGAGCAGCCCGATAGGGAGGTATAAGGATTGTCTGCACATTGCCAAATTGTCGCATGCATCGCTCAGGAAGATACCAGACCATAATGTTACTCCCACATGACAGCCATGCTGAGTATAATGATTGAGTTTTTGTTAATTCTTATCCCTACAATAATTTAATAATTAAAAAATATTGTATTTGCTGGGTTCGAGTTCTGGTAAAGGTAAAATTTTGTTTGATTTTGTTAATTCTTATCCCTAAAATAATTTAATAATTAAAAAATAAAAATAGTGTTTTCACGTCAGAATAAAAAAATATATAAAAGTCCACGCGTGTTTCCACATAATAATAAAATAAATTGAAAAATAAAAAATGCCAACACAGTAGCGCCACGTCACATATTTTGTTGACCAAATCTACTTAGGGGGTAAAACGATGGAATCTACAAATGGCAGGGATGGAATCTATGTTTTTTTACAAGGTTGTTTTTGGGATTCGCCCCAAATGGCAGGGGGTAAAATGTGGTTTAACCCTAGTTTTTTTATGGTCCCCAATATCTAAATTGGTTGATGATAGTTTATTATTGATATGTGACCCTTAATGTCTAAAATGGTTGTTGTTAGTTTATTATTAACACATGGTCTATAATGTTTGTAGTGGTTATTTTATTACAAATTTGTGGTCTCTAATGTATGCAATGGTTATTTGATGTACATGTTTTATGTAGACAAAAGAAACTGTCAAACTTAGAATACACCATAGGGAGTAATTAGTATATCATCATGTGAGTGGTATGTTGGTGAAATAATGTTTGAAATAGACTGGGATTAGGACGTGGACTTAATGTCATGTATACTGAAAGTATGGCAAAAAAAATGAAGGTTTTAGTAATATATGGTGTTTATGGTATTTGAACCATAAGTTTTTATTTGCTCAAGGACTTAAACCATTAAACAATGACCACGATGTGTTAAACTTTATTGAATATGTTAAAGGATTTAATATCATTGATGTATATGTTGAACACAATGTTGACATATTTTAAATTATCGATGATGTGGTTGAATAAGTTAATGTTGAAAAGGCTAATGTGTTTGTCCATGATGTGAATGATCAAGTTGGTGTGGAAGATGATCAAGTTGGTGTGAATGTGGATCGCGATCAAGCTGGTGTGAATGTGAATGTTGATCAAGTTGATGTGAATGTGAAGAATGTTCAAGTTGATGTGAATGTGGAGGACGATGAAAGTGAAAGTGATATTGAATATGAGAAAAGTGATAAATATGGGGATGCTGATAATTATGAGTGTGATTTAGGTCTTGATGCTAATGTAGATTGAGCAATAGTTCTTCCTAATGAGCAAATTGGACAATATTCCAAACATAATATTATTTTTTATAACGAGAGTTGTGATTCAGAAGAGCTGCACACCCCATAGGAAAGTGATGTCGAAGATGAGATGGAGAGGTTTTTAACTTTTTTGGAAAACATTGAATTTGAGTTAGACATGATGTTCAAAGATAAGTTACAAATTAAAGATAAGTTGTCATAAAAAAATGCTCTAAGAATTGAAGGGCAACTAAAATCTTAAGAAAAACAAAACAAAGGGACTAAAAACTCGAATTTTAAGATGGGGGACTGGAATTGAAATAAAAAAAGATAATGGAGGGACCAAAGTTGCAATTAAGTCAAAAATCTAATTATCGCCTTGGATTATGTAGCTACCTTAAAAGAATCGACGGTCATGGCTCCTCTATTTGTATAAAGGTTTTGAACATTCATTCTAAAATGCATTATTTTACATTATTCTATCAGATTTCTTATTGTTTTCCAAGTTTACTAACTTTCTTGTAAGTTTAGTTCTTAGTTTAAGCTTTGTTTTGGACTGATAAAGAGTCTAACTATTCGGTCCAATTTAGATAAAGCATTTCAATAGAAGGTAAACATGTGTACCTCCACTCCACCGTAGAGTATTGTATTATAACATGTTATTGCTTCCATTTCCATTACCCAGAGCATCTAACAACTTCTTGCTATCTACGTCGGATCACCCGATGGCGGTTTTAACCGTGTATTCTATATAAGCATGACTCAAACTCACACCTAACTAATTAATCTCATTCATACCAACATAATTCAACCTCTCTCAAATAATAATTTAAATATTAGAGTGCTAATTTTATAGGCATCACCCTATCTCATCACCAGATACTTCTACCATCGTATTATAAGCTCATCTATTATGGTTATCTTCAACCTACAATCTATATTCTTAACCCTGTAAGTTTTTAACAAGATTCCAATACGTGCGTTATCACTAGTAAAATATATGAGTTATCACACGAATCCCGCCTGGATTCAAATATAAACTAATAATATGCACCAACCATTATGCATTCATCTAAGTAGTATTTTTTTATAAAAAAAATCTTGTTTATAAATATAATTGTATCAACAGTAAACTTTTTCGTTTATAAAATTAATTGTATCAATAATAGTCTTTTTCTCATTTATAAAAATATTTGTAACAAACAATACACTTATTCCCGTTTATAAAAATAATTCTATCAATAATTGACTTTTCCCGTTTACAAAATTATTTGTATTAACAATAGTCTTTTTCTTGTTTATAAAAATATTTGTAACAAACAATAGACTATTTTCATTTATAAAAATATATATATATCAATGATAGACGTATTTCCGTTTATATAAATATTTGCATCAAAATACACTTTTTCTGATTTATAAAAATATTTGTATCAACAACACACATTTTCCCGTTTATAAAAATATTTATATCAATTACACCTTTTCCCGTTTATAAACATATTTTTATCAATAATAGATGTATTCCCATTTATATAAATATTTGAATCAACAATACACTTTTTCTCATTTATAAAAATATTTATATCAATAATAGACTTTTTTTTGTTTATAAAAATATTTGTATCAACAACACACATTTTTAGTTTATAAAAATATTTATATCAACAATACACTTTTTTCCGTTTATAAACATATTTGTATCAATTATATATGTATTCCCATTTATATAAATATTTAAATTAACAGTACATTTTTTTCTGTTTATAAAAATATTTGTATCAACAATAGAGTTTTCCCGTTTATAAAAACTAGTAACAAACCCGTGCATACGCACGGGTTCTGGTCGGACACGCGCATTATTTTTCACATGTAGTAGTTGATGTTTTATAAAAATATATTAATGAGGACAAAATTAATATTTAAAATACAAAAGTATTTTTATTCAAAGTAAAATATAAGACATTTTTAAAAATAAAATCGCACGGTATCCAGTAATTGTATAACAACTAAAATGTATGATTAGAAAGAGAAATTAAAAGAGAGTCAAAGTGTATGGAAAAAAATTGTGACATTAAAAAAATACATTTTTTGAAAAAGCAAAGTTGAATTTCCAACAAATATAGTAATAAGGAAATAATAAAACAAAAATATTTCTTTTTTGACATCATTTATAAAAATACATAAGTAAGTAGCATATTTTTTCTCGTATATAAAAATATTATCATTTATAAAAATATTTGGGTTAATCATAAATTATTTTCCCGTATTTTAACATCATTTATACAAATATTTGAATCAGTAGTACATTTTTCCCATATTTTGACATCATTTATAAAAATATTTGAATAATAGTACATTTTTCTCGTATAAAAAAATAATACCGATACAAATTTGATTCAGGAACAAAAGCCTAAGAGTGCAACACCTGAAGCTTCAAACTATTCAAATCCCATTGAAACTCAAATTCCATTAAATCAAATTTCAAAATTTAAAAGCTTGAGAGCCATGCCAATAACAATACATATCATTTCAGTCTAGTCTAATACAAGAACAAAACACTACTACAATCCTCAACAATAAGAGTACTAAAGTTCAACTGGTAGTCCAACTTGGCCAACAACACTTCCTATTCATAAAGTATCAGATCATTTTATCACTTTGAGCTTGGAAAATTCCAAGATAGTAATCCAAGACATCAGCTAACTTTGAAATTATTAAATTATTAGCTTATAACAATTCAACAATAAATAATAAATATACCATAGAAATTAGATATTAAAAATTAAGTGGGACTGTGAAATAAATACAAAATCCTCTACACCACAAAGAAATCCATTCACAAATAAATCAAATTGAGATAATGTTTATGTTGTGAAAAACAATACCAATAACAAAGTATAATAGGGAATTAGAGAGGAGAAGAAGAACACAAGAATTGGTTATAACTGTTATTCTTTCACTTTCTCTTAAAACAAGATTACAAGTTTACAAGAATAACAAATAACCTCTCTCACCCTAAATTAGGATTTGCAGCTTAGCAATGATGAGAGACTAGTATGCTATTTATAATAAAACCTAACATACTAACTAATGGGCTTTTTCAGCAAGGCCCATTACACAAGCCAACTTAATAAACAAGCTAACTTAACAAATTAGGGTTTAAACACTAAAACCTAATTTAACATGCTAACAACCCTAGCATCTTCGACATCTGCATGCTAGACCCATCTTCGACTACAGCATGCACACTTCGACACCAGCATGTGAACAATCCTTCGACTTCATGCTTAACTCTGTCGAACTGTCGAACCAAGAAGCTACCCTTCGACAATACTAGAGTTTGATCCAATATCTCACAAATCTCCACCTTGGACCTAACTCTACAACGTCAAGGAACAAACTAGCTTTCTTCATGCAGCTTTATCAACTGCATACAGTGGAAAAACTTGCAACTCGGCAATGTCTTGGTGATCATATCAGCAGCATTGTCTTCAGTCGAAACCTTCAGCACTTGGACTTCTCCACGCTCGATTACTCCTCTGACGAAATGCAGCCTCACATCAATGTGCTTAGTTCGCTCATGATAGGCTGAATTCTTCGACAGGTGTATTGCACTTTGACTATCACATTTAACAGTGATACCTCGACCTTGAAGTTTCAGCTCCTTTGCAAAACCTTCAAGCCACAATGCTTCTTTCACAGCTTCAGTTAGGGCAATATACTCCGCTTCAGTGGTTGATAGAGCAACAACCTTCTGAAGTGTTGCTTTCCAACTAATTGCAGTGCCAAACATAGTGAAAACATATCCAGAAATAGATTTTCTGGAATCCATACAACCTGCATAATCAGAGTCGACATATCCTTCTATTACTGCTTTACTATCTTCACCCAAGGCTCCACCATAAATTAGGACTCTATTCAGAGACCCATTTATGTACCTTAAAATCCACTTCAATGCTTGCCAGTGAGCCTTTCCAGGATTCGCCATGTACCTGCTTACAAGACTTACTGCGTATGCTATGTCGGGTCTAGTACAAACCATAGCATACATCAAAGAACCAACTATATTAGCATACGGAATGCTATTCATATAGGCTCTTTCGACATCAGTACTGGGACACTGATCAATACTCAGCTTGAATTAAGGGTTTGTTGGAGTCACAACTGGCTTCGAATTCGACATACCAAACTTTTCAAGAATCTTCCGTAGATATGCCTCTTGAGATAGACATAACTTTGACTTCTTTCTATCTTTTCGAATGTCAATTCCAAGAATCCTGGAAGCAGCTCCCAGATCCTTCATATCGAACTCCTTATTGAGTTCAGCCTTCACCCTCATCACATCTTCAACATTGTTGCTTGCTATGAGAATATCATCCACATAAAGCAACAAAATAACAAATGAATTACCAGGTCGAAATCTGAAGTAAACGCAGTGGTCGAACTGACTTCTAATGAAACTTATGCGTGCCATGAACTTGTCGAATCTCCTATTCCACTATCGAGGAGATTGTTTCATCCCATACAAAGATCTCTTTAACTTGCACACATAATCTTCCTTCCCCTTTTCGACATACCCTTCAGGTTGCCTCATCAGGATCGTTTCATCTAGATCACCATACAAGAACGCAGTCTTCACATCCATCTGTTCCAGTTCAAGATTGAACTGTGCCACCATGGCAAGCAACATTCGAATGGACCTATGCTTCACAACAGGAGAGAACACATCATTGAAGTCGACACCTTCTTTCTGAGTGAAACCCCTTGCGACCAGCCTTGCCTTGTATCTTTTCGACGTCACTCCTTCGATTCCTTCCTTAACTTTGAAAATCCATTTACAGCTGACTAACCTTGCCCCAGCAGGTTTCTTGATCAGTTCCCAAGTGTGATTATCATGAAGAGATTTCATCTCATCATCCATGGCCTTCAGCCATTCAGTCTTATTTTGACTCCTCATAACTCCCTTATAATCTCTAGGTTCTTCGTCTAGAACCTCACTTGCAGAGATTAAGGCATAAGCTATAAGATCTGCATATCCAAGTCTTTGAGGTGGCTTGATGACTCTTCTCGACCTATCTCTCGACAATAGGTAGTCATCGTCAGTTTCCTCAACTTCAGCATCTTCTGCTTCTTCTTCGACTTCATCTGGGATATGCAATTCAGCATCAACATGCTCCACCTCAACAGGAATCTCTACCTGTTCCAGCTCTTCGTCAGATGTTTCTGTACTTCGACCAACATCATCAGTTTTCTTAAAAGCCATTTCAGCTTCATTGAAAACAACATCTCGACTGGTGATACACCTCCTGTGACCTGGCTCTAGGCACCATAGCCTATAAGCTTTGACTCCTTCTGGGTATCCCATGAACATGCATTTCAGAGCTCTAGGTCCGACCTTGTCTTGCCTAATGTGAGCATAGGCTACGCAGCCAAATACTCTCAGTTTGTCGAGATCTGGTGGATGTCCCGACCAAACTTCTTCAGGTGTCTTCATATCTAACGCTGTCGAAGGACATCTATTTATCAGATATGTTGCTGTCGAAACAGCCTCAGCCCAGAACACCTTCTTTAACCCCGCACTAGTCAACATGCATCTGACTCTCTCTAAAATAGTTCGATTAAATCTTTCAGCCAAACCATTTTGCTGTGGAGTACCTGCAGTAGTTCTGTGCCTTGCAATACCAAAGGCAGCACAAAAACTGTCGAATGCCTCATTGCAAAATTCAAGGCCATTGTCGGTTCTCAACCTCTTGACCTTTCTGCCAGTCTGATTTTCAACCAGAGTCTTCCAACTTTTGAAATTCTCAAAAGTTTCATCCTTAGTCTTCTGGATGAATACCCATAATTTTCTGGAATAATCATCTACTATGGATAGAAAATACCTTGCTCCTGAATGTGATGGACACCTTGCAGGCCCCCAAAGATCAGCATGGATGTAATCAAGGGATCCATGTGTTCTTTGTTTGCCTTTGTTGAACTTCACTCTGCAAGATTTTCCAAGTACACAGGGTTCACAAAACTTCAGCTTTTCGACTTTGTCTCCACCAAGCAGATTTTGTTTCCCTAATTCGACCAGACCCCTTTCACTGACATGGCCCAATCTCATGTGCCAGATTTCTGTCTTCGACAAAGGTTTCGTGGATACAACATTTGTCGAACCACTTACAACTTCAGCCTCAAGGGTATATAAGCCTTGTTTCTTCACGCCTCTCAAGACTTCCTTCGACCCCTTCATGACTCTTAGGATACTTTTCTCTCCTTGGAAAACATATCCTTTCTTGTCGAATTCACCAAGAGAAAGCAAATTTCTCTTCAAATCAGGAACATACCTGACTTCAGTCAACAACCTTATTGACTCATCATGGAGCTTGAATCTCACAGATCCAACACCTGCAATCTTGCAAGCCTTGTTGTTTCCCAGCAATACTGATCCACCATCTTGATCACATAATTCCTCGAACAAGTCTTTGTTTGGAGTCATGTGCCAAGTGCAACCTGAATCCATAATCCACTCCTTCTTAGAGTCACTGCTTGAAACCACAAGAACATCAGATGATTCGAAATCATCTTGAACAATGGCAGCGTTGCCATTATCCTTACCTCCATGATATTTCAGGCGTTCAGGGCACACCTTTCTTGTGTGACCCTCCTTCTTACAATGGTAGCATCGAATGCCAGATGCTTCGCCACCGTAAGACTTCGACTGGCTTTTGCCTTTCTTCTTGTCAAACTTACCATCCTTTCGTAAGAGTTTTCCTTTAACGGCCAAACCTTCGCCAACAGTCGAAGGTTTATGCTCCTTTCGTTCATTCAAGTCCTTAGAGTACAAGGCTGATTGAACTTCTTCAAACGTCAGGGACTCCCTTCCATACAAGAGAGTTTCTTTGAAGTGAGCATGTGATCGAGGCAAAGAACACAATAGTAACAGCGCTTGATCTTCATCATCGATCTTCACATCAATATTTTCAAGATCAAGAATCAGCTTGTTGAACATATCCAACTGCTCAGCCAATACTTTGTCTTCAATCATCTTGAATGAATACAAAGCTTGCTTCAGGTAGAGTCGATTTACCAGCGATTTGGTCATATACAAACTTTCAAGTTTCACCCATAACCCTGATGCCGTCGTCTCCTTTGATACCTGCCGGAGAACCTTATCACCAAGGCTCAACAGAATTGCGCTGTGTGCTTTCTCGATCATAGTTGTCTTCTCCGCTGCCGTTAATGCAGCATTCATGGCTGCCTCTCCCTTCAACGCTTCCAAACAACCCTGCTGAACCAGTAGGGCTTTCATCTTCAAGCGCCACAGACCGAAATCATTCACTCCGGTGAACTTTTCAATCTCATACTTTGTTGAAGGCATCTTCTCCACGCTCACCGCACCAATTTGTTGTGAAAAACAATACCAATAACAAAGTATAATAGGGAATTAGAGAGGAGAAGAAGAACACAAGAATTGGTTATAACTGCTATTCTTTCACTTTCTCTTAAAACAAGATTACAAGTTTACAAGAATAACAAATAACCTCTCTCACCCTAAATTAGGATTTGCAGCTTAGCAATGATGAGAGACTAGTATGCTATTTATAATAAAACCTAACATACTAACTAATGGGCTTTTTCAGCAAGGCCCATTACACAAGCCAACTTAATAAACAAGCTAACTTAACAAATTAGGGTTTAAACACTAAAACCTAATTTAACATGCTAACAACCCTAGCATCTTCGACATCTGCATGCTAGACCCATCTTCGACTACAGCATGCACACTTCGACACCAGCATGTGAACAATCCTTCGACTTCATGCTTAACTCTGTCGAACTGTCGAACCAAGAAGCTACCCTTCGACAATACTAGAGTTTGATCCAATATCTCACAGTTTACAATGTTGTTAGTAAACAACCATACTATAAAGGCAGTAAAAAAGATGACGTCATAAAACCCGACGAATCAATTGCATTCGATGCATATTTAGTTGACATTAGTGAGGACTAAGTAAGTTATACATCATACTCCAGTGTTTATGGAAGCAATTGCACTAATATAAAGAGAATGGAGAAGATAAACAGAAAACTTTTCTTAGCACTGATAGCCATGTAACCTTGGAAAAACGTGGTTAAACAACCATACATAATGATATATGGATGAAAACCATTATAATAGGATACTATTCCTAATTACTGAAGGATTCTATCTTTTGTTTACATTGTAGAACTAACAAAACAATAATCAAACACTAATGTCAATAGCCACATTAACTTTATGCTACCATTTGAGAACAATAATTTTGGAATTTAAGGAGTATCCTTTAGTAAACACAAAGGCAAATAGCCACCGACAGATTAGAAGTTTCCTAATCAAATTTTCTATAAGTAATTATGTGGTATCTGGATCCAGAAACACTATTTTTGGCTACGAATAAACTAATGAAAGTTTGAGAGGTTACATAGTACCTTTTGTCCAAATCTGAAAAATTGCTCATCTCAGAAGCATATCCCTTGCGGCTTCTGATTCCTACCAGAAAACCAAAAACACATGTTTTCTTACTAAAAATAATTAAATCAATAAGCTGAGGGAGAATCTAATTGGCTCTTAACCTTATTTTATCTTCTTTGTGCAATAGAATATTTGAGATAAATTGATCTAAGGACATCAAAGTCCAAAGGATTATTGGCCCCTGTGCTTCTCTTGAAAAGGTATATCTAGAAGCTTTGTTTAATCTTTTTCATATATGTTAAATTCTCCAACTCCAAGGCCTAATCCACCACAAAGTGTCACAAAAATGTACACCGAAAGAAAACACACATGTAAACAGAATGGTATTTGGATGAAAAAATATGCTGTAGAATACGCTGAAGAGCAAATTCACATGTTTCTCAAACCTCTTGAGTCGGATCAGAATCTAAACTATACTTCTATAGAGAAACATTACTATCTGAATCCAAATTTCTAAGTAGAAAGAACTGTTTAATATCGATATCGATCAAACATAATTCCTAACATAAAACCAGCACCCGAACCGGGAATTAGAAGCCAACAACCAAAAGACCACATCAGGCCCGACTTCCTGCAATGTCGCCTTAACCAACTTTCTGCATCAGAGAACAACCGAAACACAATTATATATAACTAAAAAAAGGTACAATGCAGAACTGCAAATCTTATTATTTCCGCACTGCTCACGATCTACGAATATATAATCATAAATATACTTTCACATGATTCTTTAAAGCATTCTTCCAAATATATAATCATAAATTCCCATCTGTTGATCATGTAAGCTAGACATCTTCATTAAGCATTTACTAATGACAAAACTCACATTATTATGAGTAATCTTTGCATCAAAAAGCTGCATATGTGGAGTCAGAGACTGGACACAGATAAACAAAGGTTTGTGTTAGAGCCAATAGAATTTTCAATATCAATAATCAATTTGTATGGAAATTTAAGACTTTCGAAACAGGGCGTGAGATAAAAGAGCCACCTGCCACCAAATATACTCTATAATGTAAGAGAAGATCCAATTTTCAACATGATATATAGAAGTGGTGATTTGTAACATAAAGGTAACAATTTTTTTAAAATCTTTATATGTTCAGATAATTAAGCTTCCTTGAAATTAGACATTCATTGTACGTGAACATGACCTTGTGATTTTTAAGGTAATCATTTATACTTTAACTCATTATGTTAAAACATATAAAAACATTTTGCAATTAGTTTAACTCCCAAAACCTTCAAACCTATAACTCAAATTAAATCACTTTGAATATGTTTTAAGCTTGAAACTCTCAATTGAAATGACTTACTCCCATGCCAAATCATAAACCAACCTAAGAAAAACCACAATAACTTACTAAATAATTTTATATCAAAATTTATATATATTTCATTCAACTATTCAGTACCTCCAAGTTATACATTTGAGCTATGCCAACTATCTAGTACCACTGCAAAGTATCATGTGGAAGAAAATATAGTTAAAGTATGCACCACCACTAACAATAGTAACATTGGATTATAAATCATCATTTACCGACCGTGTTTAAGATGATAAAATGCATCTAAATTAGTGGTTAGCAACATCAAGTACGTGTTGGACTGCCACAAATAATAAATAATTACTTAAACCTTTAAGAAATAAGTAGTAAGTTATATCATTTATCAATGTGAGTACTATATCAAACAAATCAATTCTACTTGCCTGAAACATTAAAATGACATAACAAAGTTGGCCAGCAGCATATCATTCAGGTGAAGCGAAGTTTTCTGAGTGCCAACCCGACTGATCACCTGCATTCAACCTTTAATGTGTTATTCTAAGTCAGTATTCAGTATATGAATAGAAAAACTTAAGTAGAGTCAAACCATGTACCTGAATATCAGTGTTGAAAAAAACACCACAAACACTGGAACTCATCATTTTAATGTATAACATGTATAAATCACTTATCAAGCGTAAAAAGTACGTAAACGACATAAAAAAACCCTAAAAATGCAAGTAAATCGGAAGCTTGCATCAGAGGTGTTAGTGATGAGATCCCTTAGAAAGATCTCCTTGTTGCATAAGAGGTTTATGATAAGACTGAAAAGCTGGTTGATCTCAGCCTGAAAGACAAACGTTTCGGTTTTTGACATCGTAGATCGATGGGTTGAAGAGAGGGATCGATGGATTTCTGACATGGTAAATCAACAATGAATTTTAACAACAATAAAAAATCAAATCAAGTATAGATCAAACTGAAGGTTAAAGAATCACCTGGATTTCTAGCGGCGAAGCTTTTAGGACCAAAAATGGTTGATAGTAAGTGTCGAAACAGTGCCCAACTCTCTGCAAGACTTCACACCACCTAATCAACACCGAAACAATGTCGTATACATGAAAATATGATCACAATAAAAAATTTGTGGATATTGGTTTAAAGAGTATATAGTTAAATGGGGCTATTGGTTGTTTTCTTCACAGATAGAGAAGAAAGAAGAAGACGAAGAGAGAGAAGGTGAAATGGGAAAAGAGAAGAGAGTAGAAATGAGCATACCAAGAGAGAGAACGTGAAATTGGGAAAAGAGAAAAAGTTGAATTTGATAGTATGCTTTGGAACCAAAGAGAAGTAAGTGACATCATCAAATGATCCAAACCTAATAAGCAAAGACATAATTCAATAACCATGTAGTTAAAATTGAACAATGTGACATCATTAGTTGCATAAAGTAATTTTTGGACACAAAATGCCCCCATTTTGATGAGGTGGAGGACAAAGACAAAAAGTTAAATTGGTATTTTCCAGAGCCATTAATTTTCTTATATTATAGATGTTTGTATCAACAATTATCATTTTTCCCTTTATAAAAATATATGTATCAACCATACACTTATTTCTGTTTATAAAAATATTAGTATTGATAATAATCTTTTTCCCGTTTATAAAAATATTTGTAACAAACAATACACTTATTTCTGCTCATAAAAATAATTTTATCAATAATAGAATTTTTCCGTTTATAAAAATATTTGTATAAAACAATACACTTTTTCCCATTTATAAAAATATTGTATCAACTATAAACTTTTTCCATTTATAAAAACAATAAATTATTCTAGCAAAAACGAATTAGCTGCAATTTGGGTCACCTAATCAATATTCATAGAAAAAATTAGATGACAATCATAAATGATATACAAATAAAAAATAAATTGAACACTCAACATGCAATCAATTAAAACTCAAGAAAAAATATAAGCGCTTAAAAGTCGTGCGTCGGGACTGATAAATTTATTTGATAAAAATATAAAATTTATTTAAATACATGTGTGGATAGAAAGGCAAACTAATCTTCTAATTTTGAACTTTTTTTTTTCTACCATTCACTCAAGAATAAAGGTAATTAGCTGATAACTTAATACATAAGCAACAGAAATATTAACATTAGCACCATAACATATTAATCCTTATCCTTTATCTATATAACTTAACATGGTTAAGAGAAAAGTAAGTAACGATGGAATCAAAAGTTTAAGAAATAGTGAGATTTTTATATTAACCAAATGAGGTAAAATATTTGTACATTTTTGGAACCATTCCAACTTCAAATGAGCGGTTAACAAATTTATTTCACTTCAATTTCATTTTACTTGTTCATGAAATTTGTAGCTCGCTATTACTTTTCAATTATCATTTGAATACTAATCTGGATATTTTTCTTTGCATGCCAAAACGCAAAATCACATTCTGTACTGCTTTTGTATTCAATATTAATAGTCTTACACTTTTATCATCTTATTTTGATATCAAATAAAAACTGAAGGGCAATTGGCAGGAAATTTGTTGTTAGTGGTAAAGATCAGAGATTCAAACCTTACAAAAAGAAAAGCTTAGTTAAAAAATAGAGAAATCGAAAAGCTAAAACAAAAAAAAATAAGGACTAAAAGTCCATTTAAACTTAAAGTTAATTATAAAGCAAAAAAAATTGAGATGATATTGACAAATCTGCTATATGAGACCACTTCTCAGCAATAGAATCTTTAATGTAGAAGGGTATCTTTCGAACGGAAAACAATGCTGTTTAAAAAGTAAGTGACCAGGAGTTTAGATCAGGTATATATCGTCTAAACGAGGGTGTGTTTGGATTGGCGGTGGACAGAATTGATTCTAGCAGAATTGAGTTTAGTAGAATTGATTTTATCAGAATTGAGTTTAGCAGAATTGATTTATGTTTGGATACATTTATGTAAAAGTGAGTTGAACAATAAATTACAATGTAAAAATCATCCATAATCAATTCTGGAGGCAGAAGCTACAAATTCTAGCTTCTGGTAGAATCAATTCTGGAGACAGAATCAATTCTACTTTTGCCTAACCAAACATCTTAAAATAACCCAGAATCAATTCTAGTCTTCTAGAATTGCTTTTGGCCTTTCCAAAAGCTAAACCAAACATGCACTTCGTTGTAATTTCAAGGTTCAGTTAGAGAAAAAAAAATTTATTTATTTTTGTAGAAACTACAAGTTGTGTTTTTATTGTAAGATCGACACTAGATCTCAGATTTGTTGTCAATGACAAACATCAATAGTGTCCCTACGTTTTAAAAACTATTTGCACCAGATGGCATACTATGATAATTACTATAAAATGACAATTTAATTGTTTACTCCCTCTATTTTAGATCACAGGTTGTGTTTCATTCCAAACCAGAAACTTAAATTCAGGTAGTCCATAAATGGACCAAATTACTACATTGAGTATCTTGTTCACGTACATGTAAGAAAACATCAATGTATCCATCAACAGTTAATAATACATGTAGGTACAAAATGCAAATAAGTTTCTTTAGGCTCCAAACAACCCAGGTCCTTTAACATAAGGATTTTACTTCATGTATTTATGCAGGAATTTCCTATGGAAATCATTCCTGATGGTGTCATTGATGAATCGCTTAGCCAGCTTGGTTTCCCCACGGGCTTGATTTTTGAAGACCACGTCATCATCCCACCTGAGTCAAACAAAACTTTTAAAAATGAGATCATGATAGCATATGAATGGAGTTTAGATATTAAAAATTGAAAAAAGTGTCATTAAAAATTGCATGTTACTCCTTCCAAAATATATTAGAAAGGTACAAACAAGTGCCCTCATAGTATTGTTTAAGAATCAAAAGAGGATTAAGGCAAGTAAATACAGTCATTTTGGTTAGGCAGACATTCAAACCTTCTTTTGACATTGAAAGATGTAGGATTATTTATCAATGGGTTTCCACGCATAAGCTCTGCTTCTTTTACTTTTAGATCTTCCTCTTGTTGTTGCCGTTCCTGCATAAAAACAATCAACATTATATTCCTTTTGTAAATATTTTGGAACCAATTAGCAAAAGGTATTAGTTATTAAAATAGATGTGTTACAAACCCAAATGTAAGAATTGAATGGTTGATACAGTAAAACAAGGCCGCATTTCTTATTGGTGAGTGAAATTTGAACATGGAACAAGAGAACTCTCCATGGAAGGATTTCCCCTTTCAGAAAAATATTTTAATTTTCAAAATGAACCCTTTCGCCCTTCCTCATATAGTCCCTTCTAAACGATATATCCCTTCTAAATTTCTAAGTGCTTAACTATCCTCAACTGATTCTACCTAGTTTCTCTAACAGTTCTCCTCACTTCTATTTTCAGAGGGGTAATACAACAAGCTCAATGTGTTATCTTCAATGGCATGACACTAAAGAGTTAGGTATAAAAAAGAAAAATTTTGTTACCTTGCGCAGCTTTTCCTCTGCCCTTTCCTTCTTTATTTGTTCAAGCTCGGCCAGCAAAGCTTCAGTGTCATCCTCATCGTCATCATCGCTGACAGATAGAAACACAATGTTAGTTATAATAAGATGTAAGGAACTTGTCTCATTCTGAGCATTGACATAAGATGTTTGACTTCAAATCAAACACCAAAAAGATTATTATCTTAGGCTATGTTTGCAAGGCTGCGAGTTTGATTTAGGTGAAAAGAATTAGGTGATAGTATGTCATTAAGCTGAGCAACTTGCAAACATAGCCTAAATGAATCAAGAGCAACTTGGCTTACAATAATCATCACAGAAAACAATGTATTGGCTAAAAAAATACATTAAGCTGAGCATGCCTTTTATAAGGGGAACAAATACCAAAACCGTACACCCCTCCATGTGATAGTATGTCATTGCATTACCTAATAAGTATGAATAAAAGATTGACTATGCCCAAATGCCGATAGAAATAGCAGGCATATTAATCGACATATGCTCAAGTATGCATGCTTGAACACACATGGTAATATTATCGTGTCTTTGCATTGCTATAATACAGTATGTATACTAGTGTACTTGCACATATACACATCAAAGGTACATTATATAAACAATTGATCTAGTTTACATGAAGAGTATGCAAAATTATCAAACCTTTCATCATCGCTGTTGACTTCAACATCCGAATCATCTGCATCAACACTGCGGGGAACAATGTGGTCTTCAAAATCTCTTTTTGTTCCTGGTAAGATAAAGACACGTCAATTAACAGACCGAATATAAATACTTTATGGCTTCTTTCTTTATCTTTTTAACCTCTTTTTCTTTTATGGTAATTGGGAGACAATGTCAATGTGCAAAGTAATGAAATAAGTGAATCTATACTTCAGAATAGTAGAAAAAATACCTTCCAGAAATAGATGACTACTCTTTCCATGATCCCTGTCATCTGTCAGAGCATAGAATAGAATCAGTTAAACATTTACAATTGGCAACAAAAATGAAAACTCATCTCACAAAAAGATGGAATTCAAAAGCTACAAGCAGAACCTTGCAAAACATTAGACATCCATAGTTCTTAGTTCTTACCATTATAATATTTATTTTTTGATGAGAAGTGCCTCCGTTCACGTTCATCGAGTTCATCGCGTAGGTTTCTTCTCTTTAATTCATCCTGTGTATCCTGGCCGTCTTTCCTAGAAAGGTTTAACACAAATTATTAGGGAGGAAAACAAAACGGGTGGCATCAGCAAAACTGCCCACTGAGATGAAATATTGACAGCATGTAAAGAGCAGTGCGGCACTATAATCATTTAAAAGAGTAAAGTTGTCATGTTTCACAAATGAGTCGTCATTAAAAATAGATACATCATTAATTTTCAGTAAAAAAATGTGAATGCAGGACTGTTAAGGATGACCGCTATTGTGAGCTTTAAAAACCAAGGTAAATATGTAACATGAATACATAAGCTCCAACAACATACATAATACCTTAAAAACAGAAGTTGCAGCAACATACATAAATTCCAACAGTACCATCAATATAAGTTCCCAACTTCCCATCAAAATCAAAGAGAAAAAAGGATATACACTAACAACCAATCAATGACATGTATTCAACCAAATCATGCTTAAATTTTAAAATTACGTGATTTGGCAATTTGTTATGTTTTTATCGGACGACGGTGTAAAACTATTTTAAATTGTGAGTGCATATCCATTGCACTCCAAAATCAAATTATAAATGTACTCAAAATGTCAACCTATGTCAATATTGTCACCAATATGTTAAAAAAAAACTTAGTTGTTGGAAGTTTGTGTCACACTTGCAGAAGATGATGCCGTGGTAGCTAATAAAAGAGAAACAGCGAAACAGAGGAAAACAAAGGAGAAGGCACAGAAAAAAACAGAGGAGAAATAAGCTGTGAATGGATGGAAAAGGTGAAGAAATAGATGAATAGATGAAGAACAGTGATGATTTCTGAAGAACAGTGGATGGCTTGCTGATTTGCGAAGAAGAATGTCTAAAAAGTTGTGCTGGGAAGTTTTGCAAAGAAGATGGCTTTCTGAAAAGCAAACACGCGGAAACAGCGAAGAGGGAAACAAAAAAAACACGTGAAATGACCTAATGCGACCTAAAGCAAACACTTGTGATGTTATGTTAGATCAAATAAAAGGATCAAAATACCAATTCGGCCTTTAAATCTGAATTTGCAAAATGGTGTCTGCTATTCCCGCTATCGCGGATAGCACTTAGCAGTCTAGATCAGGTCCTGTTCCGCTACACTAGGCCATTATAGCGCTATCGATCGACAACCTAGTGTGAGAGGAGACCAGAACTTTTTAAATTTGAAATAAGGAGACTAATTTCCTGAATTAATTAAATTACAAGACCAAAACTGTAATTAAACTTTTACATGAAGAGAAAAGAAGCTACTTCAAACACAAATTGGGATGGGATGCATGTAGATGTAATTCATGGAGTACAGTTGCAGATTTCCCCCAAAGAGCAATCAAGCACTCAAGAGTACGGGTTTTCAAATAAAAGCGAAATACTAAAATCGAATTCAAATTCCCCAAAGTTGCAGATTTCCATCAAAAGTATAATTACAACAACTTGATGAATCAGTTGAATGGGATATTCTATGCAAAACTGCAATACCTATCAAAATTATCAATTCCTAAAGTAATTAAAAGATTAGAACAACATAAAAAGATTTCCATAGAGAAAAACTATGGATTATGACAACGAACGATAAATCCAACAACAAATTGGTGAGCCGCGGAAATTACAGACAGTAATTAGGTCTAACGATGCAATTAACTTAACCTAATCAACCCAAACTAATTAATATCATGAAAATCAAATATCAAAAAAATTGGGGAAAAAAACCCTACCTGGGTTTGAGAGTGGTGTGAGAGGCTATGTCTCTTGAGGAGTACTTCTGAGAAGGACCGAAAATTCTCGTACCGCCTTGTTCATTTCCACCTTTAGCAGGAGCCCAAGTTGGTCTGGCCGCGGTGGTCATTGGATCGAGGTGAGAACGAAGGTTTGACGGACAGAAAGAAAGAGATCGAGTTTGGGAACAAGGGTTTCGGGAAGAAAGAGAAAATGAACGATGGTTTGGAAGAGAAATTGTTTATTTATATATATTAAACCGATATTTTTTTAAAAAGATTTATTAAATCAGATTAATCTGCTAGTAACAAATCTTTTATTATTATTTTTTTATACTATTTGTAACAAATCTTTCACTATTTTCTTTAACAAATCTTTTACTTATTTATTTTGATTGAAATCTTTCATTTATTTATTTATTATCCACACAAATATTTTTATTTACTTATTAAAACAGGTGCTAACCGAAAAACGTTATTAATCCCACCCCGCCGCCTAACTAGGCTATAAGGTTTGAGTTGGCCACCAAATTTATAAATAAAATCTTCATACCATAATATATATAAAATATCTAAATTATAATAAACACAAAATTAAAAATGAAATGATTAAAGAGTATTCCCTCGGTCTCAAATTATAAGAAAAATTCATTTTTTTTATTCATTTGAATAATTAATGTATTTGATATATATATATATAGATTTTTGAGTAGCTTAAAATCATCAATAATAGTCTAAGAATCAATACTTATAGCAATTTCACTTTCAATGTTAACCTTCATGCTATCTCCTAAAAAATCTACTTCCATTTTGTTTCTTAACCTTGTCTTGATAATTTTTATTGCCGAAAAAGATCTTTCTATAGTAGTTGTAGATACAGGGAGAGTCATGATAAGACGGAGCAGTCTATCAATCAAATAATAAATTTCCTTCTTTTCAGTTGCAACCAAAGATGAACATAATTCTTGAATAGTTGCAAATTAATCAAACTTGATGCTTGACGAGCGTCAATAATAAAATGCCGAAGTTGAAATTTCAAATTAGTCTTCTCTTGCTCATTGAAGTCCATAGGATAATATTCTTCACAGATATACCTTTTCACCCTACTTGAAAGAATGTGCAAGATCTCTTTTTGAATAAGATGTGAAGTATACTTGCTATTAGATGGATCATTTTCCAACACAACTCTTGCAACTTCATCATTACAACATGCTAAGAGTTTTATCAATTCAAGAAAACTACCTTGGTTTAATGATGTTGTACTTTCATCATGACCTCTAAAAGCACACGCTTGAAAAGTTAACCAACGAACAATATTCCTAATGTGACCATCTTGATTCAACAAGTCTTGACAAGCTTTCATAGATTGTTATATGGTGAACAATGATTTTTCCCTTTGTGTTTAAGAAATGCACAATTCATTTCATTTCTAACTTTCTCCCAACCTCTAAAACCTGTAGAAATGAAGACATCGGAACGAGGACGTCCACTTGGGCTTTTGCTAAAAAGATAACATGGTAAGCAATAAACAACATCTTCTGAAGGTGAATATTCTAACCATGAAGGAAAAAGGCTAAACCAATCGTGTTGAAAGCGTCTTTGATGATCTTCTTTACCAGATAATGGATATTGCTCTAAATTCATTTCATATGGACCCCCATTATAAATAAGCTCTTCGTATTTCATCCATTTGATTTCCATTATATTCCCATATTGAAGGACGTTTTCCAGGATCGCGTTCTAAAGAATTCTCAATATCATCCGAACAAACTCTATGAACGTTTTCTTCAAGTTTTGGATTCTCAAGAACTCTTTGAGGTTCAGGTTTAGGTGTGAAATCCTCTTCATCTCTTTCTTTCCTCTTGAAAAAAGAATCAATTTTTCAACTCTTCATTATCACTTTTGTGTGCTGCATAATCAATTAAATAAATTAACACAACATAACGAAATCCAAAATCTATCTTAGTGAGAATAAATCTCAAATTAAATTCCAAATCAAAATCATAACCCAATAAAATCTTAGTGAGAAAATTAGTGAAAATCAATCCCAATTCTCAAATCAATTATAACACAACAAAATTCCAAAGCAATCCCAAGTCAAAATCATAACACAACAAAATCCCAAACTAATCCCAAATTAAAATCATAACACAACAAAATCACAATTCAAACTCTAAATTTACAATCCAATCTTACACAACTTAGTAAGTTAGTAATAAACAAATCAAATCAATATGAGTTTATCACAATCACAAGTCAAACCTAGAAGATAAATTTATTTTTTTCAAAAACATAACAAACAAATAAATTAATCTTAATCAAGAGGTAGAAAGTTATTAGATGAAGAACAACTATTATTGAAACTAATGATGGAATGAAAAAAGGTAGGTGGTGGTGGGTTGAGCTTCACCGTAAAAAAATAAATAGAAAAAGAGAGTATTTTGATTGTTGGGAAAATATTAGGGTTGTTGGTAAGTAAAGAGTAAAAGGATTAACGGCAAAGTTGTTAATATTTATTTTAAATAGGGGTAGTTTAGTATTTTTCACATTATGAAAAAAAAAAGAAAAAAAAAACTTGGGGTGGTTGTGGCACCCCTTGTCCTAACTACGATCTGCCACTGCGCCTATGAGCATTTCAACCCCCAAATTTATCAAAAAAAATTAATTAAAAATAAAAAAATATTCATGTTATAAAGTTACAATATTTTTAGTGGATGATAGACATGTGTTTTTGAAAAGGTTGTTATCGCCACCTTTCAACGAATGCAAATGTTTGTCCCTATTAAAGTGGAAAGATTGGTTCTACGTAATCTCATGCTATAGTCATGTAGTTGGATATTGGAATAGTTCTTTCATTCACAACTTGGTCCATGGCTCATGTTTATAAATATTTCAACTTCTAGGGTTGGAAGATCATTCATTATTCACATGTTTAGCATACATAAACTCTCTCGCATTCTCTCAAGGTTTCATCATCTTATTGTATTTTTCATAAGTGCACTTGGCGTCCACTGGTAAAACTGACATAGGCTTTAAGTTCAATCTAAAATAAAGATAATGGTTATGACAATGAGGAATATGGGGATATTTTCTCTCATCAGTTCAACAGAGCATGTGTTCAGTCAAAAAATTAGTAAGACTTGTTCAGGTAATGATTGTATTCTGAAAAAAGAAAATAAATTTTAACATTATTTCACGTTGTTGAATTAGATTCAAGGGGGAAGAACTACTTTCTCGCTTGGAAGACGAAGCGTTGACATGTCTAAGACAAAAAATATTGTCATCATCACGACCTCTGTAATTTTTTTTTATTTCTATTACGTGAATCGCCTCAAAGGCTTATTTGAATATTTCGGGCGTCTCCATTGATAGTTTCCCAGTTAGTATGTGATCAATAGGACATTGACGCGACAGTATATGTGGCAATAATGAGATTTGTTCTTTATGGTGAACAGACGCCTTAACGTTCTATAAGGATTTATTTTAGAAAAAAGAAAAAAAATAGTCATCCTTTAGTGTCAGAAAGGAGTTTGCACTTTAGGGAATTTATCGCGCCAATCATCTCCATTTTTGTAGTGATAGCGGTAACACGATCATGTGGGTCACTCTTCCCTTCCATCGTCGCCAATTAGGGAGGCTTGTAGTTATATGATTAGGGCGCCCCAAATTTTGGTAGGGAGTAGGATGAGGTTATAACAACTTTATGTTATCTAGTTCATTGTCATCTATTGTGAGACAACTGAGTAATCTAGAGTTTTTTCATGAAAGATGTATGGTCTGGGTCAATTTTACCTGACCCTATCGTGGGTGCCAAATTCAATTGATACGAGTACAAAAGTTATTACCATGTCTATGATAAGGTGCAAAAGAATGTTTTAGGTTCTGATATGTAAAAAAATGTGATCAATCTAACCTAACTACTAAGATAAGTATTTATTGGCTTGATCCTCTTTAGAGAGACCAATTTTATTTCCTATAAATCTGGCCAAGCGTCCCCTGACCTTGATCTAATAATGGGAGTGAATGAGCTCTTCCGTCCTTTCAATATATGAGTTGCAGTTAACTAATGTGACTTGGGATAATTTGGTTATTGACTAAGACAATCTTGTTAATTTACCTAAAATGTGTCTCGACATGTCATCCACATGTTTGCCATGTGACCTCGCCCCTCTTTATTTAATTCTTCATTATGTTTCTTATGAGATGAAGAGTTAATGGGCCAATGATTTTAGTCTTTGTTGGGATTAATTTATGATATTATGGTTCACAGTCTCTTAAGCTCGATGTTTATAAAGGTGGAGTGATTAAGTAAGAGACATCATGGTTCATAGTCCCTCAAGCTTGAGACTTGCAAGTGATAAGTGATTAAGTAAGAGATGTGATGGTTCACTTATATTATTAGTCGAATTGCTATCCCTTTTGAGCATAATCCCATTAGGATTGTCGCTGTCCTTGGACTTTGTCGAGCCAAGCAAGGTATACTGCATTATCTGGTATAGGTGTGGAAAGGACCATTATGGCATTGGGGGGTCATAAACCTCATATATAGGTTTTGTTTGGAAGGTGGAAGGGATAGTAGGATAAAAATAAGGGAAATATTTATTGACCGTTTGGATATTTTTCCAGAGTTGGATAGGGCCCGTGGAATGTGAGGAGACTTCTTGCAACGGCAAACGGAATGAACATTTGTTGTTGCCATGTCTCGATCTTGGGTTTAAACATAGATGATGGTTCAAGGATGAAATCTAAGCTCAGTTTCTCAGAAAGAGAGAAGGTTCTCGGGTTGTTACCGGTATTGAAGGAGGGATGAGATGAAGTTGCCATTATAAAGGAAGAATGTTTCTTTTTCTTCTACAGGAGGCCCAGAGGTGTAAGGGATTATGAACTGAAATGAAAAGGAAGAAGAAGAAAAGAATAAATGGCTAGAGAGATAATTTAAGAGAATTTTGAGGTAGTAAATCAGGGACAAAAATCACACAATACAATATATGCGTTCGAAGAAGTTAGAAAGTTAGGGGAGTTTGGTTTGAAAGCCCACGCTCTAAAAATTAGGAGTCATCGTGAGAAATAATGGATTGAAATGGGAAACTGTTGCACAAAAAGTGGCCATGATGACGCGTGACGTCACATTGAGAAGACGTATAGCCGAAAATACAAATAGAAAATGATCAAGTTCTCCATCAACACAATCTTTGTCGAAATTGGCATTTTGGGAAGCAATTTGTTGACAAGCAATTTTTGACTAAGGAAATGGAGCCCAAGTTGAAAGGGTATCTTTTATAAGAAAGGCCCATTGATTATCTTATAAGGGGCAAGTGGGGACTGTCGACATAATTGAAGAAATAATCTCCAAAGAGCTAGTCGACTGAGCCACCTACCTAGGAAGTTGGCTCGGCAGATAAGAGGGTTGAAGGTAAAAAATATTTGTCAACAGAGATTGACAAAATGACGGCAAAGGAAGTTATCAACTTATGAGCCATGAAGCAGAACATAAGGGAAGTTAGGACGAAGCGTCACATGAAATCCTGACATGGAGTGTTAGTAACCGTCGACAGTTGCTTTAATTTACTAGTTATTTAAGCAAGTTGTTGTATTCATTTAAGTGGTCGCAATTTATTATATTAAAACACTACGCTCAAAGTATCCACATCTAAGAGAAAAACGAGTTTCCCTGTTTGAAATGTATGTTTGCTTCCAACATTTTAATTCAAAACAATTTCCACTCTTTACAATTTGAGTCTTTTGTTTTGTTTATTTATTTGTTCTTTACAGTTGTCTTGTTTCTTTTGTGATTTTCTACACCATTCATTCTTGGTTACCAAATTCACATTAACACTGACCACTAAGTCTATGATTCTTGTAATTGATCCTGCAAGTACCTTTAATAAGAGGTTAGAGATTTTTCGCGAGAAACAGCGTGCTAGACTTTATATAGTGTGGGTGGTTCCAGTCGTTTCCATATGATCTGGCCCTCACACGGAACCATCCGACAATGGTGAACACTCTAAGTCTCTAATGCCTTAGGGTACACCTTCTTACACTAAGCTCATCGTGATTGGACCTTACCATCTACCTATATCATCACACAAATCGAATAATCAAACAACTAACTATACACAATAAACATAAACACCAAGTTCAATGACATGATCAAAGTGCCATCATTGAAAGCGAGTGAAACATTTCCTCATGTTCATGGTTGTCAAACTCGCGAGTAGACCCGTAAACTCGTACGAGTTTACGAGTCTAGGAAGCATAAACGAGTAGTCTCGTACATAGAATCATTTTTTGATAGACTCGAGTAGTCTCGGGTAGACTCGCACAAACTCGTATAGACTCGTGAGTCTATCATGAGTTTACGAGTCTATAAGTTTTCTTATTTTATTTTTTAAACCAATAAAGGTCGAAATTCCCCAAAAGATTTTGTTGTTATTTTTCTAAAAAAATCCTTATTTTGTTTTGGTTGTACAAGATTTAGAAACTCTCTCTCTCTCTCTCCCCTAGTCTTTAGTATGAGATTTCTATGGGGATATGACTCCAGATTAAAGAGGTTTGCAATTCGTGTCCAAAGATTAACTTGTAGCTCCTCTTGCTTTGAATGGAATTGGAGTAATTGTTATTTGTTTGTTTATAGACTTTATTTTTTATTTTTGTAGAAACATTGAGTTGAATTAATATTTACTTTGCAATTTCATTCAAAGATAAGAAATATGTTGCATGAAAAGATAAATAATTTGGTTTATGCGATATGAAGTTTGAAGTTGAAAAGTAGAAAAGGAAAAGTAAAGAGTGTTGTTATTTCATTTTAAGATATTCATTCAGATGATGAATGGATAACTGATGATCCTGATGAAGAAAATGTGCAAACTGCAGATATTGTTGAGCAAGATGATGTTATTGTTAACAATGTTGTGTATGCTGATGTTGTTGTTATTAATGTTATGCAGTGATGGGGTGACAATGTTGCGTTAGGTAAAAGTGAAACTTGAAGCAATCCAACAATGGTTAATGATGAAGTTGATTCATCTGGGGTAGAGTTTGATAATGATACTCAAGAGACCGATGAAGAAGATGGTGATAATATTGGTGATGATGATTTCACTGGAACTTTCGA
Organism: Vicia villosa; assembly: GCF_029867415.1. Classification (NCBI taxonomy): domain Eukaryota; kingdom Viridiplantae; phylum Streptophyta; class Magnoliopsida; order Fabales; family Fabaceae; genus Vicia; species Vicia villosa. Next base: position 177,052 of record NW_026706078.1, read on the forward strand.
TGATTGAAATTATTAGCATATCTGTTTTATGATTTTTTTGCTTTATGTAGTAGCCAATTAAAAAGATATTAGTACTTTAAGTCTTTAGTTTTATTTTTGAGTTTTTTGCTAAGAAATTTGTTATAGAGTATGAAATTTAAATTTAAATTTTAATTGGTGTTCTATTATATATAAATATATGTGTGTGTGTGTGTGTGTTATATGAGGTATTTACAAGTGTACAAATTTAGGAGTGTGTTATTTATAGGTTTTTGAAAGTCATTTTTTATTTTCCATACACTCGTACGAGTTTGCGAGTTGAGTTTACGAGTCGAGTCTATGGACCCTTTACGAGTCTGAGTAGACTCGCGAGTTTGACAACCTTGCTCATGTTCATTTTGCAACGCATGATCTGACTCTGAAGAAGTTGAACTAGAAGTGGTGATGAAAGTAGCATATGTTGGAAAGATTAATCTTAAAGCACGTTCCATTCTTGCTAAATATGAAACTTGAGGTTCACTGTTGAAGGCTATTTGACCTAATCGAAAAAGAAACAACCTCGATTGATAAAGTGCTTCATCTTTGAAGAATCTGAAACCTAACAGCAACTTGAGCACCAATATGATACTTACTGAAACACCGGCTACTGCAGGTGCTGTTAGATATGTAAGCTCATGTGCAGTACCATGCAAGATGAGTATTCAAGTTTTGGACTTATCCTTTCAAATGTACTATAAATTGTCCAATAGTTAAAATTTAATTTTGTCTAATCATGATTTATTATTTTATTTTTATTGATATATGTAGTAAAGTAACGTGGTTTATTACTTTAATGTTGTTTGAAATAACCCTACCATGATCTTTTGAAAAATAGCATCTCTATATGATCACAGTAGATTTTAAAATCCAAACGATAATCCACATGGGATTTTATTTATTCATGCACACTATCAGCACTAAATATTAATATGGGTCATGCTAACGAGTGCCCCCGGGGCACTCTTTAAGGATACTAAATAAAGAAAATATTCTTTACAAAAGTCAATATTTCAAATTCCAATGCATTTTCAATGCATTAAATACACGCATTTTAAAAAAAGTTACCACTTTAATCACTTAAAGAGTGGCCCAGGGGCACTCGTTAGCATTTCCCTATTAATATAATAGCTTTTTATTTCGTTATCTTCAACCAAGATAGTGGATTATTAGAGTTGTTTTTTCTATTATGCCCTCATTTATTTTTTCTTTCCAAATAAATTTAATAATCACTCTCTTTTTTTAATGACTAATTAAGGAATTTATTGAGAAAGTAAGGGTATAATTGACAAATTATAACATTAAATTATAAAACGACACTCCCTCTGTTTCTTTATAAGTGTCATTTTAGCAAAAAACTCTTCAACCAATATAGTGGATTATTAGAGTTGTTTTTTCTATTATGCCCTCATTTATTTTCTCTTTCCAAATAAATTCAATAATCACTCTTTTTTTTTAATGACTAATTAAGGAATTTATTAAGAAAGTAAGGGTATAATAGACAAATTATAACATTAAACTATAAAACGACACTTAAATAGAAACAAATTTTTTTCTCTAAAACGACACTTAAAAAGAAACGGAAGGAGTATTATTTTTAAATTAACTAATTATACAGTACATATCAGCTATTATTATAATTTTTTTAATAAATTTTATTATTTAATTAGTTCATAAAATAATTTAAAATGTCAATTAATAAAATTATATAAATATAAAAAAAAACAGGCCTTAGGCGATAGTCTTGTGGCCTACCCCTAGGGTCGGTGCTGACGTTCATCTCAAAATCTTAATCATATGAGAAAATTTTTACTTTGTATCCCTACTTCTGCCTTTGTACCCCTACAATTTTTAAATAATGGTAATTTTACCCTTAATGCTTTTAACCATTTAACCATTTTATTTTTTACTATTCACCCAAAAAATTAGAAAATTGCACTCCTACGCAAGACTTCCAGATCTCTTTCTGCAAGACTTCCGTGCAAAATTACAAACCGGAACTCATTCCTTAAGACATGTGATTTACATTAAAAGTGATTCGGAAGTCTTTAACAAAGTGTTTCTGAATGGTTCAAACCAAATCGGAACATTTTGTTAAAGACTTTCGGAACACTTTTGATGTAAACCAAAACTCTTTTCTTAAGTCTTTCGGAATGGTTTTTTAATTTTTTGATTTTGGCGATTTTTTTTCAAGGATGAAAATTCCGCTCCAGATTTGCCAAAAAAATGAGACAGTTGTAGATACCATTGAGCATTCACAACTTCTCAAAGATTCGTCACACGAGAAGAGGTTATCCAATGGATTTAAGAGACAACAATAAAGTGATTGTTATTATCACCCGTTTGGACACCAAAATAGGCAAGAGAGGAGAAGCAACAAAAATACAAAAACAAAAGTGATACTCAGAGTGCGACTAAGAGACGTGGATGTCCATTCAAAATCAGGTTGACTCCGACAAAAGTTGGGTCTGGATGGAAGATTGAGGTAAAATGTGGAAATCATAATCATGGATTACCAGGTAGATTAAACAGTCATTCCTTTGTTGGTAGGCTGAACACAAATGAGAAGCAACATGTCGCTAATTTGACAAAGAGACATGTTCCGCCTAGACACATATTGATTTCCTTACAAGAGCGAGATTCTGAAAATGTCACTTGGATCACACAAGTATACAAGCATAAGCGTGTGATAGAAACAAAGATAAGAGGTCCAAGAAGTGAGATACAACATTTGCTTATGCTTATAGAGGATCCAAACTATGTTTATGGACATGTCGTGCAACCACACCCCTGTCCACTCCCAAGTACTGAATGTCAAGCTCAACAGTCATCTCCTCAGTGACATGCTCGGGTACCAGAAAACACCCTTAATGGGCAAGTGCAGCAGAATGGAAACATCATCCAATGTAATAGTCATCTCACCAAATGACATGTGAAATAACGATGTCTCTATGTGCCACCTCTCCACAAATGTTGTAACAAGATTTGTGTCTATCTTGGTCAGGCTGGTTCTCTTGAGAGAAGTCAGACCTGGCCTATCCACCCAACGCTTCATCTCTGGTGGGAGCAAATGAGGAACCATATCCTCCAGCTTCGTCCCGTGTCTTGCAACTTTAATCTCCTTTTTCGGACCTCTTTCCTGAAAATAGATAAAAATTCACATTATAAAATATAAAGAATAAATTTATTTTAAAATAATCAAAGTAGAATAAATTTATTTTACTTACCTCTCTGAACCATAGATGGCAAGGACGTATCTCACAAGTAATGACGGGTCTAAAAGCCCGCCAGGATACCCAACTGGCTCATGTGGCGGTTGTGGAACCGGTGCTGACAGACCAGCATGATCTACAACACTGTGTCGTCCCAATGTGCGGCTAACAGGCCTCCCGTCTAATCCTCGCTTACGAACCACTATCAAGTTTTAAGAAAAATTATAAAATAACATTAAAAAAACGAAGAAAAAAATTAAAACCAAAACCGAAACAGTTAGAGGAAGTGTTTGTTCTTAAAAGGAATTAACCGAATCTCTTCAAAAAATTATTCCGGAATGTGATATTACAAACCGCAAGAATTTGCCAAAGTGTTTCGGAATGTGATATTATAAATCGGAAGCATTTGTTTAAGTGTTCTGGCGTGTGAACGTGTAAACCTAAAGAGTTTGGCAAAGTGTTTTGGTACGTGAATTTGTAAACTAGAAGGCTTACTTGATGTGTTCCGGTGTGCTTTGCTGTCAACCAGAAGAGTTTGAGTAAGTGTTACGGTTTGGACGAAATTTAACCGGAAGAGTTTAGAAGAGTGTTCCGGTTTGGACGAAATGTTAAACGGAAGAGTTTAGAAGACTCTTCCGGTTTGAAATTTTTTTTACTTTCTCAAAGCATTTTCGGTAAAGTGGGAAAAAAATGAAATTGTGAAAAAATGACTTGTTTATACGACGGTATATTGATCCAAATTTTTTAAACGTAGGGGTACAAAGACAAAAGCTACAAATTAAAATTTTATCATATGAGAATTAGTTACTCATGATAAATAAAGACATTAAAAGAAGGATTTAATGAAAATACACCGACAGTGTAAAATTGTTTTATACTATCAGTAAAATCATAACCGTTAATTTTTGTAGAAATTTGACATTTTTTTAAATCACATATAAAATAGTATTTCTTTTTAACCTGATTGTCTAAAATATTTTACACTTTTAATGCATTGCCTTTATATTCTATAAGAAAAGAATAGTGGTGTTAATCATACTTTCTCTCCTAATGTCATGTTGTATTTTACCTCTATAATATGTTGTCTAAACTCTTGTCTTACTTTTCATTAAATAGGTGTTGAAATGAGCTTTTATAATTTAAAAATAGCTCAATTTTAAAATGTAGTGCATGTGGCGGTTTATTTTCTTTTTTTCAATCTTTTTATAATCTAAATTAGACTTTTAAATTTGCATCATCATGAAAATTATTGATCAAGACTAGGGGTGGCAAAACGGGTCCGGCCCGTTGGGCATGCCCGTTTTACCCGCACTTTAGTGCGGGGCGGGCCAAGGTTTTAGGCCCTCACCCTCTAATGTGACCGCCCCGCCCCGCCCCGTTTTCAACGCGGGCTTTTGCGGGCATGTGCATTTTCATAAATTTTTATGTTTTTAGGCTTAAAAGGTGCAATGCCCGCGGGCTTTGCCCGCCCCGCCCTCACTTTTTTGCGGGGCGGGGCTAGGTTTTAGGCCCGCATCTTCAACTATGCCCGCCCCGCCCCGCCCCGTTTATTTGCGGGCTTTTGCGGGGCGGGCTAAACGGGCGCGGGCATACCCGTTTGCCACCCCTAATCAAGACGTTAACTTTCGTTTTGCCACTAATTTCACTCCATTTGATTTTCCTCAACTCCACATATCAACTACTAATATAAGAAATTTGAAACCTCATTTATTTACATCCTAGTCCTAAACTAATCCATAGATTACTCAATTTTTAGGGACAAAAACGTCATTAAGAATTACTCATATCTTAATAATTTAATTAAATCAAATTGTCATTATGACAAGTATAATGATTAGTATTCACGTGCAGCTTTTAGTAAATTGATACAAAATTAACCCTATTCATATCAAAAATATATTTTCAATAAATTGATTAGAGATTTTAAATAATACCATTAAGATTTCAACTTTTCAACCATTCATATTCATATTTATTTCCTTTTTTCTTGAAACAATGCATTGTGTCATTTGGATTGGGTTTCAATTGTGCAAACCCTTTCCCATTCCCCTCATTCAATTTCGTCTGCTCTTCAATCTCATTCAATTTCGTCTGCTCTTCAATCATATAATAAGTGCATAATGCATCCGTAAATTTTAGAGTCTTGGCAACATGTGTAGGATTCTGTATTACCATTTCTCTTCTCTTTCTCTTGGTTTTGGGTCAGGGTACTAAGTTACAATCCAGCATGTTCCAAAACTTCCATTGAAAATTAGGGTTATGCAAATCGATTCCAAAACTTCCATTGAAAATTAGGGTTATGCAAATCGATTCCAAAACTTCCATTAAAAATTAGGGTTATGCAAATCGATTCCAAAACTTCCATTGAAAATTAGGGTTATACGAACGAAATAAGGGAAGATTTTCTCTTCTTCTTCTCTTGGTTTTGGGTTAGGGTACCGAGACTTTTCAAATATTTTAATATTTCTTGGTCTTAAATACATTATTTATTTTAATATCTGCTAAATTGTTTTTTTTTTCCAGAAATTATTTTCGTGTCTTTGTGTTTTCGTGTCTCTGGAGACATCCTTGGAGGCAGTTGTCATCTTAATAGATTGGAAGGCATGATTTATATATTGTTGATTTATTTTTTGTTGCAAATACAAATCAGTACTATATAATAAAGTTTAGTATTTCGTTAATGGTAGATCTTATTGGTGTTATTCATGAGATAAACAATATCCAAACCAACACACCAGGGAAAAAGACTTTTGTGTCACTAAAGCTGAAAGATCCGATGCAATTTTTCTTCTCTTCTTTTACTTACGTGTTTTGAATAGAATGTCTATTGAAACAATGGTAAGGGCATACTGTTTCCATTATATAATTTGTTTTCTTCTCTTTTTGATATTCAGGAGCATTATAATGATGTTACATTTATTTCCACGGTGATAGTTGAGTAGATCCCTTGAAAACACGACCATGGGGAGGCACGGTGAAGATGGTGGCTCGTGTTTTGTTCTTGCAGCAGATCTTTCTTTTTGTTTTACATATTAATGAAATTTGAAATAATAAATACCTATTTAGGGGTTTTATAAGATTAAAATTTTAAAAATATTTTTTTATGATAAAGTTATATAAATTTTATAAGAATATCAATTTTTTTAATGTTTTAAAAGACATTTATAATTTATAATTTATAATTTTTAAGGATTTTATCATGAAATCAACTACTATAATAAGAATTTTAATGTCTCATCTAATTTCGTTCAAATCCCAAACTAATCCAAGGATTACTTTAATTTTAGGGTTAAAAAAGTTATTACGGGATTATTCAATTTTAATTATTTTTTTAAATAACCATTAATGATATTTAGTCATCTTAATCGATAGCTTTGAAAGGTAAAATATTGACTGCATTCATGAATTTGATTTTGATTTTCAGACTATTTTGATGTAGTTTATTTGTATTGATTCTTATATACTTTAATTCATATTAATTTTGATGCATACAAGAAAACTGAAATTAAGAAAACTAAAATCGAGTACAAGGCGAAGGCATTAGATTTGAATTGATTATCCCCTTAAGGGTCCGTTTGGTTCAACGGAGGGGAGGGGAGGGGAGGGAATTTAATAGAGGGGAGGGAGAGGGAAAGGGAAGGGAGGGAATTTAACTAAAGATATGTTTGGTTCAAGAAGGGGAGGGGAGGGGTTTTTAATAACATGTATGTTTGGTTCACAAGGGGAAGGGAGTGATTTTAAAATTAAATTACTTTTTTATCCTTATAAATACTGTTATTTGTACTTAGTAAAAATAATTCTAAATAACAATAGTATTAAGTAAATTTCTCCAAAAAAAAAACTTGTTCGTTCATAAATCATACTATAATAGTAAAGAACACACATTAGTTGAATTATAGATCTTCAACGCAAATCAAACTATTATTTGATCTTGATGATTCATCTAACCCAATAAAACAATTTCTATAATTAAAAATAAATAAAATAATGTTAGAATGTTAAAAAAATTGAACAAATAATATTAAATTTAAATATTTATTTAATTATAACATAAATTGGCATAATGTTATTATTATTATTATTAATATAATAATAAAAAAATTCTTTTACTATTATATATTATAAATAAGAACTGATATAAAGATTTTATTATTATAAAAAAAATAACATAATATTAAAAAGAGAAATTCAACAAAATAAAAAGAAAAAAATTCAACTGAGAGCAACAACGCACAAATAGCTAGAAGAAAAATGAAACGTATAATACCACAGAAAAATCAAGTCTTTAATAATTCAATAAGGACAATTTTGGAATTAAAAAAATAATTGAGGATAAAATAGGAAAAATAATAAAATTTTGATTAATGATCTCCCCTCCCCTCCAAATCCCCCAATTTGGAGGGGAGCAAAAAGAGAGTCTAGGAGGGAATTTGCTCCCCTCCCCTCCCCTCATAAAAAAATGAACCAAATACACATATTTATAAATATTCCCTCCCCTCCCCTCCATCTACTTCCAACCAAACGGACCCTAAGTTTTCCTCACTATTCATTCATGAAGATGATTTTAATTCTAAATATGGATGTTATTTTTATTTTAAAATTCTTAATGTGCATCAATTATAAATTGATTTTTCTCTAAATTTTTCAAATGTGCAAAAATATTGATAGCTTTGAAAGTTAAAATATTAATGTCATTCATAATCTCAGTTTAATTTCGAGACTATTTTGATTTCTACATTCTTATGGTATTCTTATTGTGTTATCACATATGAGTCGATTTTCTATAAATGTGGATTACATGTGCTCTCCTTAACCTGAATTAATAAGGTTGAATTTGATTCTCAATAATTAGATTTTTTCTTAAAATATTTTAATGCTGATTCCATTATATTTGTTACATGTTTTTGAAATAAGGTGCCTTGCGATGTATGGAGGCTTGTGATTTTGAGCATCTTGAGATGATAATGATTCAAAGTTATCAACATCTATTAATCCTATTATGATAATAGTTTTTTTAAATAATTTTGATTCTAATATTGCAATATTTTTGTGTTAATTCAAGGTTTGATTAGAAATTTTTAAGGACCCTTGGTAATTTTTTGTACTTTTATTTTTGCATCCATTGTATTTATACCATTTATATGTTATATATTATATCATTTACAAAATAAAAGTATTACTTTATCATAAAAGTATTCCTTTATCAGTGAGACCACTTCTGATATACCAATTGTATTTCTATAAAATATATAAGATTTCTTATTCTTATATTTTTCTTTTTTTACAAAAATGATTTTGCATGATTATAATTAATATGTATTAATAATAATTAATGTGGATAAAAATGAAAAATAATGTATTAGGTTCATTAAGTGAATGAAATCAATCGTTTTTTAACAAATATTATTAATGATTTTATCTTATTTGTACTATTAATTCATTTAAATGTTATAAGAAATTATATTTTATATAAATGCTTATTATTATACCTTGGTATAATATTGTAAATTTAGAGTAATAAGTATAATTTAAATTACGATTTTAATTTTATTAAGTTGTCTAATTTGAAAAAATTATATTTAACCAGTTTTATAATAAACTTATTATGTTCAATTTTCCTTATTTAAATTGTTGTTTCAATTTAGCGGATTTTAATTATGAGTATAAGACAATTTAATTTATATATTAAAAATTACACGAATTAATATGTATATAATATAATATTATTGAAAGATTAATAAACAAAATAATTCTATTAAATATTTTGACCATTTTTTTTAAATATGTGAAAAAGATTAATAAATAAAATTATCCAATATAATTTTTTGACCATTTCATTAGCAAAATATTTATTCAAATTATTCATTCTTCATCTTTTTCTTCTATATACCAGCTGCAACTTCAGGTTACTTTGTTTTCTGTTCCAGATTCAAACGCAGTTTAGGTTATTTCCATCTTCGAATTTGTATTGAAATTTTCATCGTTCCATCTTCGTTTATATAATTATTTTCTTTAAGTTTTCAGATTTTTTTCAAAACGGTTCATCTTCCACGAAAATCAACAATTTTCACATTTTTGTTATTCTTCTAAAATTATATTTAATTTTAGAAATGATTTTATTATTTTAATTTGATATAGTTAATAATTTATTTTTAATTGTGATATGAATAGAAATAAATATGTAACAAGAAATTATTAATTAATAATTCAATATAAACTTTTAAATTTGTATAATCTACTACTATAAAAAATTTAAAATCTCATTTAATTACATTTTAAACTTAAGTTAATCATAGGATTAACCAAATTTTTAAGGGTATAATAGTCGTTAGGGGTTTAAATAATATAAAATTTCCTATTCCAATGCATTATGGCGACTGTAATCATTCAGTCCAATTATAATTTGAATTTTTATGTTTAAAACACCAACCCTTCCAATTCCTTTTCCACTATAAATCCATTCTCCTACTTTCCATTGCATAAACTTTGCTCTTTTATACTCTTGAGAACATCAATTTACAAGATATCAATTGTCATTAATGTAAATAATCAATCTAAAAATGATTTTCTAAGATTGCATTAATGTTTTTAATCTAATATATTCATTATTTAAGATTTTCTAAATATTTTCTTCCTTTAGTCCAAACGGATGCATTAATCTAATCAAATATAATTATTATTAGATTTTTTAAATACTTTTTTATATAATAATTCTATTTTGCAATTTTTTTATTATTGTTATTTCAAATAAAAATATGACTGGTGTCCAAGATTATAAACGAATAATATGTTCAAACTGATCCAATTAAATAATTATTTTCAATTTTGTGAGATAAATATGTGTTATTAATAACTATGTTTAAATTTATTTTCTATTAGATAATAAAATCATATAATATTAATAGAATCCATAAATTTACAATAGAGAAGAATTTAAAAATTATAGGCATACCCGACGGACCGAACCTATTTTTCTGATGGGCCGACAAAATATTTACTTAAATTGAACATATATTAAAGATCATATGTTTAATGACTTCTTAATCAGTGTTTTAAAAACCGGACCGAACCGTTCGGTTGGACCAGTCAGACCGGGAACCGGAGGAGTCACTGGTCTGATCTGACTGTTGGACCAGATATGTTATTGAACCGGTGAGAACCGGTCAAAATCGAAAAAACCAGTGAACCGACGATTTTAAAAAATCGGTGGTTCAAATGCATACTCTTTTTTTTGCACAAAACGACGCCATTTTCATGATTTTTTTTATAAAAAATATAACTAAAATATAATTAGACTTTATTCAAACCTTATTTGAACAACTTTTCTCCTATTTGCAATTAGATTTTGTTTAAAATTTATTTAAATTTAAATTTTGTATTAATAATTATTATATTATATTTATTTATTATTTATAATTATAGGACCCGTGCGTTCGCACGGGTCTCTTGCTAGTATATAATAAAAAGACTACACAATACTCAAAGTTCAACAAAGCGCTAAACAAAACAAAACAAAAAATTTCCTTAGCCTTATCCTTTGACTCTTAGGATCTTGCCTTGCTTATATCACTTATATCCTTTGACTCTTAGGATCTTGCCTTGCTTATATCACTTATCAATAACTTCATGTATATATTTGCTAGAATGCATACACTACTAGAAATACACAGTTTACCTGCGGAATTTTCTGCGGAAATATTTCCGCAGATATACCTGCGGATTTTCCTGCGATTTTACAAATTAAGATAAATTTTTCTACGGATCAGGAATTTGCAGAAAATTCCGCAGGAAAACCTGCGGATTTACCCGCGACTTATTAAAATAAGATAACTTTTCTACGGATCAGGATTTTGCAGAAAATTCCGCAGGAATACCTGCGGATTTTGCTGCCGATAATATATTTCAAATAAAAATCAAACTATTTTACAAAATCCGCAGGTAATTTCGTAGGAAACTTTCTGCGGATTTTGCTGCGGATTTTGTTTTGTATTATATCTTAATACTATATATATATATATATATATATATATATATATATATATATATATATATATATATATATATATATATATATATATATATATATATATATATATATATATTGTTCTGGACTGGGCCAAGGTTAGGCCCAATACGATTTTCGGCCCAGTAAACCTCAGAGGCCCACGTTCCTCTACGACCCTCCTACGCACCTAGGATGCCCACCTTAGGCATGCTCGGCTGCCCTATATCCCCGGAGCATGTGGCACCCGGCATGCTCGGCACTAACGACCCCGCAAACACCTTCGTTGCCGAGGACTCTGCTCCGCGCAGGGTTCCTTCATATACAACCCTCCGAACAACTCGGATTCCACGTGGCTCCTGAAAGACCGCGTCTCCCGGGAACTTCGGAGCGGTTAACCAGGACAGAGGGCATACACGCACCTCCGATATTTCCGCTCAGGAAACCTGGCAGTCTCCTAGTTGGGCTTGGGGATCCAACCCAATAGCGAGATCATGGCCCAGCGCTGGGGGCTATATATACCCTCTTTGATTAGAGGGTCAGGTATTCAATTCTCACTCACTCTTAGCTAGTACTTGCGCTCCTTTGCTCGTCAACTTACTTTGGCATTGGAGTACCTTGCAGGTACACCCCCCTCTCACTTCACGAAGACCCAGCATCCGAGCAGGCCTTGACGACTCTTCTGATCAGGTACGATCAGTGGCGCCGTCTGTGGGAAACAAGCTCCCCCTTCTTTAAAGAAACAAAGATCAAAGCTAATCCATCCTTCGATCGTCATGGCCGGCAACAACAACAACACCGTCCTCGTCCCGACCCCCGATCCCTTTCGTCTCACGGAAATGATCGAGGAATCCAACCCGGCTCTGCATCGACGGGGAGGACGACGGCGCTCTGCTGAAGGGAATGGGAGGTCAGGTCATGAGACCCCCCAATCCATCAGAAGACCACCACCTCAGCACGTCGAGCAGGCTCAGAATGATGAGGCCGAGCAGCTCCAACCTCAGAATAACGGAGAGGAAACAGCTCGGAACGATAGGAACGCCGAGTTGATCCAAACCCAACCTGAACAACCGCTGACTCGCGTCCAACACGAGACTGACCATAGGGACGGGCAGACTGCCTCCTCCTCCACCCGTTCCCTTGAGAGACCGAGAACTCACCATCGGCAGACTCGGGATGCTACAGATGCCCGTGGGGAAACCGACCCCTCAACCCTCGTCATCCTCAAAGAGCTACAGCGGACCAACCGCCTCATCCGACTCCAAGGCGAACGGATTGAGAAACTGGAGAAGAGGCATCGTCATCGTTCTCCCCCGCGGAGGCACCGTCGATCGCGTTCCTCCTCTTCGCGCTCCCCGCCTAGGAGGACTCGCCGACGCTCACCATCCTCCTCTCGATCTCCACCGAAAAGATCCCGCCGCCAGAGGTCCTACTCGCGCTCCCCTCTGCGAAAGAGCAGGAAGAATCGGAGGCCTGAGCCCACAGAGGAGGAGAGCCCTTCTCCTGACAGAGAGGAAAGAAGGCTCGCCAGGAAAGGGAGGAAGCCTCGCAAGGAGGAACCCGCCCGGCGTAACACACGCTCGATCTCTCCGAGCGCCAGCGACGAGGAGGAATTCCGCAGCCCCTTGTCCGAAAGCATCAGAAGGGCCCGCCTTCCCCGAGGAATGGAAAAACCCCCGACTTTGGATGCGTACGACGGGACTACAGATCCCGACGATCACATCAGGAACCTGGAGGCCGTCATGGAGTATCACGTCGTCCAAGGCTCCATCAAATGTCGGATCTTCCCGACCACGCTCCGGAAGGGGGCAATGACCTGGTACAGGAATCTCCCTCCTAACTCCATCAAGTCTTGGGCCGAGCTCAAGGAACTCTTTCTGAGTCACTTCACTGCTTCCCGCCGTCAACCGAAATCAGAGGCAAACCTCGAAGCTGTAGTCCAAGGGACCAACGAGCCTCTCCGAGACTACCTCGACAGATTCAACAAGGAGGCCTTCCAAGTGGAGACGACCGACTACATGAAAAGGTATCTCCTCGAGCGAGGGCTCCTCCCCGGCAGCGAATTCAGGAAAGCGATAAAGATCGAAAAAATGTGATCTATGAACGCCATCTTGAAAAGGGCGCAGGCTTTCATCTCCTTCGAGGAAGGCGAAGCGGCCGCAGTCAAAGCATCAAGGGGAAATGGCGTTACTCGAAGCTCGAGCCAAGACCCGTCCGCCGCGCCCCGAGCAAACGAGAGAAAGAGGGACGACAGGTCCCGCGACACAAAGGAGCGCAGAGGGCCAGCAGGGCGTTTCAACGACTATACCCCCTTGAAAGTTTCACGCGAGAAGATCCTGGCCGAGTGCATAAACGCCGAATTCAGAAACTCCAACATCAGGCCCCCGAAGCCGAATCCCTCCCGGCCGGGGACCGACAAGTCCAAATACTGCAAGTATCACAAGAGCCACGGGCACCTGACGGATGAGTGCATACACCTGAAGGACGCCATCGAGACACTGATCAAAGAGGGTCACCTTTCTAAGTACACAAAGAGAGGAAACCCTCCCAGAAGGAATGACCGTCGGAGCTCCGACGAGGGCAACTCCCCGAATGCCAGGCCGCTGCAGGTGGCGTTATCCGTCACCCGAACAGAAGACTTCATACCCTCGGTCGGAGTGACATCTGCCCTCAGCGTCTGGGAAGGGTTCCCGACAGCAATGCTGATATCCAACGGCGGGGACCCTGGCTCCCTCACAATCGGCTCCGTGAAAAGGAAGTTCGACGAGTTGATCAGCACCACCACGGACCTGACCCCGACCCTGAGGAGGTTCAAAGGGAGGTCAGAACCGATCACTTTCTACTTGGAGGAGCTACCCGGCGGCGCCCCGAACGCCACAATCCCACTGCTCGTGCGAGCAAGGATGGCGAACTTCGACGTCCGACGGGTCCTAGTCAACGAGGGAAGCTCGGTCGACATCATGTACTCCCACCTCTTCCAAACCCTACAGCTGGACGACTCACATCTCACTCCTTACGTGGGATCCGACCTCCAAGGATTCAACGGAACAACCACAAAGCCGTGGGGTTACGTCGAACTGCTCGTCTCCTTCGGGGAGGGGGAAGCTTCCAGGCAAGTCAAGACACGGTTCTTGGTGATAAACTGCAAGACCCTCTACAACTGCATCATCGGGCGCCCCACTTTGGCCGAACTCACTGTCGTTCCCTCAACCGTTCATCTGAAAATGAAGTTCTATACGAAGAGGGGACGAGTAGTCACTGTCAATGCCGACATCGAAGCTGCTAGGAGGATATTCGACGCATCGGTAAAGGGACTGGAGCTAATCGCCCCACCCTCCAGCTCCAACAAAAAACCAAGGGCTGAAGATAAATTCCCTCCTGAAGATCGGCAGACGACCACAGACGTCAGCTCAGTCGACCTCGACGCTCGGTTCACAGAAGAAGAGCTAAAGAACGGCGAAGAGCCACAGCCGAAGACAGCTCACCCTATCCGGCCCATTCCAGACGGGGATTTCGAGCTCATTCCTCTGGGTGACAACCCCAACAAGGCTGTGAAGATCGGCAAGAACATCCCGGATACACCGAGGAAGCAGCTCATAGCTTCCCTGAGGAACAATGCCGACTTGTTCGCCTGGAGCGCAGCAGAGATGCCCGGACTCGACCCTGAGGTCGCCTGCCACACGCTCTCCATCAATCCGACCGCAAAAGCAGTAGTTCAACGTAGGCGTCGGCAGTCTCCCGAGAAAGCGGAGGCTGCCGAGAAAACTGTAAAAGACCTCCTAGAGGCAAATTTTATTTCCGAGGCCAAGTATTCAACTTGACTCTCAAACGTTGTACTAGTCAAAAAATCTAATGGAAAATGGAGAATGTGTGTTGATTATACTGATGTTAACCGGGCATGCCCCAAAGATGCATACCCATTACCTAATATTGATAGGCTGGTCGACAACTCGGCCGGCTATAAATTATTGTCGTTTATGGATGCTTATTCAGGATACAATCAAATCCCCATGGCGAGATGCGACAAGCAGTGCACGGCGTTCATGACCGAGTCGGGCAATTATTACTACAACGTAATGCCCTTCGGACTCAAGAACGCCGGAGCCACATACCAACGGATGATGAACAAGGTTTTCCGAGGAGAGATCGGCGACACCCTCGAGGTATACATGGACGACATGATCGTCAAATCTCGAGAAGATGCCGACCACACGGCACATCTTGAACGGGTGTTCGAGCAGGCCAGATCCTGCAAGATGCGTTTTAACCCAGAGAAGTGCACCTTCGGAGTACGGGCGGGCAAGTTCCTCGGATTCTACCTAACCGAGCGAGGAATAGCAGCCAACCCGGATAAATGCCAAGCGTTCTCGGAACTTCCTACCCCTAACAATAAAAAATCTATCCAAGTACTAAACAGAATGCTCACAGCACTATCCCGCTTCGTCGCAAAATCCGCCCAGCATGCCCTCCCCTTTTTTAAGTTGCTTCGGAAAGAAGCGACCTTCGAATGGTCCGAGGAGTGCGAACGGACATTATCTCATCTCAAACAGGTACTTTCCAAACCGCCCGTCCTCTCCCGACCAGATGGCAACGAGATCCTATATCTCTACCTGGCTGTCTCAAACGAGGCGGCCAGCGCGGCCTTAATCCGAGAAACAGAAGACAGACAGAAGCCCGTATACTTCACGAGCAAAGCCCTACAAGGGCCCGAGGTGCGATATCAGCAGATAGAGAAAGTCGCGTTGGCCCTAATAACGGCCGCCAGGAGGCTGAGATACTATTTCCTCGCCCATACCATTGTCGTCCGGACAGACCAACCCATCAAGCAACTCCTCAGCCGACCAGACATGGCCGGGAGGATGCTAAGATGGTCCCTCGAGCTATCCGAATTCGATATCCAATACGAGGGAAGAAAGGCGCTTAAAGCTCGACGCTCGCCGATTTCACTGCCGAGATGACCTCAATTTCTAGCTGCCCGGCTCCCGCTGAAAACAAATGGACCATCTACGTAGATGGAGCCTCGAGCAACTCGGGAAGCGGAGCCGGAATAATCCTAGAAAACGACGAGGGGCTCGTCATCGAAGTATCCCTGGTCTTATCTTTCACCACGTCAAACAACCTAGCCGAATACCTCATGCTCGTCAAAGAAAAAATGAAAAAATTCGCCAAAGCGGATGTCGAGCATATTCCCCGGGAACATAACTCACGCGCCGACATATTATCCAAACTCGCGAGCACAAGGAAAAAGGGTGGAAACAAGTCGGTGATCCAGGAAATCCTGTCCAAGCCGAGCATAGACAAAAGCGCCCAAACTCCACAAGTATTTGCTATCGGGGACCACCACTGCTGGATGACCCCGGTATACAACTTCCTCACGAAAGACGAACTTCCCGCCGACCCAAAGGAAGCTTCAGCCATTAAAAGGCGAGCCTGCTCGTACACTATCATCGAAAATAAATTATACCGACGAGGCTTCTCCATTCCTCTCCTTAAATGTGTCGACGCCTCCCAAGCGCTCGAAATACTCCAAGAGCTTCACGAATGGATCAACGGTCAACACCTCGGCGGTCGATCACTAGCAAGGAAGGCCCTCAGGGCCGGCTACTATTGGCCGACCATGCAACAAGACGCCAAAGAACATGTCCGTAAATGCGACAAATGCCAGCGTCATGCCGACATGCACTTGGCTCCCCCCAACGAACTTAAATCTCTATCATCACCTTGGCCTTTCTCCACCTGGGGAATGGACCTCCTCGGACCATTCCCGGTCGGCTCGTACCAAAATAAATATCTCGTGGTAGCCGTCGATTACTTCACGAAATGGATAGAAGCCGAGCCGCTTGCCAAGATCACGTCTCAAAACGTGCTCCGTTTCTACAAACGAAACATACTCGCCCGGTTCGGGGTTCCTCAGGCCATAATCACCGACAATGGCACCCAGTTCACTGACAAAAAATTCCAAGAGTTTGTGGCCAAGCTCGGCACGAAGCAACACTTCACCTCAGTCGAGCACCCTCGGACGAACGGGCAAGCTGAGGCAGCCAACCGAGTCATCCTCCGAGGACTAAAGAGAAGACTCGGCGAAGCCAAAAAAGCTTGGGTCGAAGAACTACATAGTGTACTTTGGGCATATAGGACAACCCCCCACCCGAGCACGGGCGAAACTCCGTTTAGGCTAACCTACGGTACCGAAGCCGTGATCCCCGTGGAAATCCGAGAACCTTCTCGGCGCACCGAGTCACCCCTCGAAGAGGAGCTCAACGACGAGGCTATGAGAGAGGAGCTCGACATGGTCGAGGAGATCCGCACAGGATCTTCCCTCCGAGAAGCAAAATTAAAACAACAAATAGCTCTCCGCTACAACACCAAAGTTATCAAGCGCGAATTCGAAGTCGGCGCCCTAGTGCTCCGCAGAAATATGAAGGATTCGCGCGACGGCAAACTAGCCCCAAACTGGGAAGGCCCGTACCGAGTTTACGATAAAACAGAGAACGGCGCCTACTACCTCGAGGATCTCCTCGGAGTAAAACTTGCTCGGCCCTGGAACGCTGAAAAACTCAGACGTTACTACAGTTAGACCCGACCTAACACCCCCGAACGCCTGTATCCAACACGGGTGCTAACCGGGTATGGACCCGCGTCGTAGGTACGAACGCGAGAACTCCACGACAGCAACGGTCGGATACTACCACAAAATGGGAGAACCGACCACACGGAAGACTCTACACCTAGACCCTCCGTGGAAGTACCTGCATGGCAGAACCCCAGCTCGCGATGGGACCGTTCACGCCGCGAGGACTTGGCTATGATCATGGACTCGTACTCGCTAACAGCGCACACCTGCTCTGCGCACCCGGGCCGTACTCAACACGCCCGGACAATCAATCTAGGCCGAGCATAGTCCACAAAACCGATAATATCACAAGTATATAAGTAACTCTCCGGCGTATCCGAGCATAAGTCATCAGTTACCTAAACAATCGAAAAATATTCTAAGTATGTAGGAAATACCTCGTCATACGAGCACAACAGGAAAGTTATCAAAACACGAGCATACAACGATAACACTGAAGGTGCAGATAAACAGATATAAGCAAGCGAAATTATAAAACATTAAAATTGCCGACCAACGTGGTCGACGATGTCCAAAAGTTACAATCAAAATGCCGGGCACGCAGGCCCCCAAAGTAATCCGGGCATTACCCAACAAAATATAAAATGGCGCGCAGGCCGAAGAAGACAGGCACGCAGGCCCAAGGACACACTATCTACTCTTCACTCCCAGGAGACTCGGGCACTAACACGCCGTCCACAATCTTCGAAGAAAGCCCAATATTATCCTCCTTCAGGCCAGGGTTTAGAAGTTTCAGCTGACGAACTGCACGCTCGAAGCCGACTTCGGCCATGTCAGCAAGGCTTATTTTCAGGCTATCTATCTTCTCCACGAACTCCGCCCTAGACTGCAAAGCAGCCACGTCCGGCGACTCATCAGCCAAGGGAGCCCACTCAAGCTGAAGGTTGGCAAGCTTTTTCTTCTCCGCCGCAATCTCCCCGTCCTTCTGCTTAAGAACCGCATCGATCTTTCTCTTCAACTCCTTGCGATCAGTCTCCAGGGTCTTCACCCTGTCCTCGGCAGTCTTCTTTGCCGCCTCCGCCTCCTTCAGGGCCTCGGACGAGCCCGAGCCACCGTTGGCTAACATTTGGGCCATCCCCAAAACCCTCATCACGGCAGCACCGTCGCAAGCCAGCTGTTTCTGAAGGGACGGAGGGTCCATCTCACCGATCCGACGAGCTTCATCCGGAGAGGTAACCAGGGGAAACTTCTCAAAATAACCTCCATCCTTGTAGCAAGGAGGCAATACAAAGCCACGCTCGGGACCTAGGCTCGACGGCTCATGGCGTCCCCCCTCGGTAGCACGAGATCTCTTGGAAGCCCTCTCGTCCTCCTTCATCCGAGGAGAACCTGCCGAGGCCGAGTTCTCTGCAGCACCGGTTCCCCGATTCTTCTTCTTCTGGTTCCTCTTCGCATCCAGAGCCATCTTCAGGACCGCGTCTTCCTTCTCCGGCATGGCATCTACAAAGAAAAAAAGAAAACAAATGAGTTAGCAAAAACACTGGACAGAAAAGGGAAAGCAGGGTGAATAGGCACGACCTAACAACGCCCGAGTCTCCTCGGGAGTCCGACAAGATAACAAAGCCTTGGTATTAATAGGCCGCTGCTCCACAACCGGCACACCATTCTCGTCCAATACGGGATTCCCGTTCCTCGTCACCCACCGGGACATAGTAAAGCTGTCTACGTATTTGCATAGGACCGAGTAGGACTCTGCGTCCTGCTCGTCCAGGTCCCCATCTTCCCAAACGTAATGTTTAGGGGGAGACGAGAAGTGACCTTTCCACCAGAAAAATGGGAACCTCGTACAGAATTCCCTTGCTACCTGCCCGTCCTCACCCCTCACTAACTCCCCGTCGGCGTCACGAAGGACCACGGAATCCGACACATCGTAGTAAGCCGCCGGGCTGAGCGGACGAACGACAAAGTATCGGTTCTTGAAACCTTTCACAGAGTCAGTGTACATCCCGAAGAGCTTCTGCTCGGCATTTTTGAACGAGACCCAGCCATATCGCCCGTCTGCCGCCTGCCTTTGGACACGAAAACACCGGCCAAACAATGCGGTCGTGGCACCAATACCCAAATAATTACAGACGATCTCTAATGCTCGCATAAAAGCAAAAGCATTGGGATGCAATTGGGACGGCGCCAAATTTAGAAACGCCATCATCGATTTCTGAAAGTCAGAGAAGGGCAATCGGAAGCCGAGCTCCTTGAACACATATTCATACATCGCAAAGCCATCCCCGTTGAACCGAGAGCATATGCGCTCGTCCTGAGACGGGCACATCACTTGGTAATTCGGCGCTTCGCCCTCTCTCAAAACCTCGATTTCTGTGAAGGCCCCGTCTAGAGACTCAGTGTATCGGGAAGTGACCGTTAAGGCTTCCTCGGCTATCCAGTCGGCCGCAACCGTGCATTCGTAACTAAACAAGGGCATTGGGGAGACCCCTCCCTCGGCGTCGGAACCCGGAGAACCAGCATGGTCATTATCGACTAGAGAGGGCGCGTTTTGATCCTCGATGATCTCAACATCGGAGCTAGTGGCCGTCGAGCTGTCCGACTCGCTACTCCATGAGTCAGATTTCGAGCTGGACTCCGAGCTGGCGCTCGAATCAGATCCACCTGCACGCAGAAGGGAGAAAGTGAATTCGACAGTTCATCAAATCCACCCTTCCACCGCAATGCAAGCGAAAGGGTAGAGCAGGAGCGACGGAGCCCCCGGCTAAACCCCTATCAAGGAAAGACGCCCGTCAGCCGGGGACTCGCGAATTAACGTAACACGACTACTAAAAATCGTATCTAAACAGGCACAACGGTCCAACGCCAACGTCATCTGGTCCACCGACCCACGCTAACCCCCGGGCATCGCCTGGATAACCCAGGGAGGAGGCAACGACCTCTCATCGGATCCAGCCTACGTTTGCGACGACGACCACGGGGACAAAGCGCACAAACCCTAAGGAAATGAATAAAACAACGAAGAGAGAAGCGAACTTACTTGAAGACATGATGACGATGACCGGATGAGCTTCTCGGCAGTCGAATAGTATGTTGAATAATCTGGAAGAGTATCTTCCGAGGAGCGCCTGTCTGATGCCGAGCAGGTAAACAAAGAGAGGGAAACTTCCAAATGAGAGGATTCGCCCCCTTTTATAGGGAAAGGGCTCGGAAGGCGAAGCGTCACCTCTCCTGACAAGCGCCGCCTCCTAGACCCTAGACCATCATTACCTATGCCACGTCAGCGCGTGTCGCCCACGCGCGACGTTTCGCCCCTCCACAGGCTGTTCCTCCGAGCACATCTGGTTGACGAGGAGCCATCTCATCGAGCATCTCCCGAGGATCCCCGGCCCGAGCATAAGGTAAAGTCACAGCTTCTTAACCAGAAAACTCCGACTTGGGGGGCTCCTGTTCTGGACTGGGCCAAGGTTAGGCCCAATACGATTTTCGGCCCAGTAAACCTCAGAGGCCCACGTTCCTCTACGACCCTCCTACGCACCTAGGATGCCCACCTTAGGCATGCTCGGCTGCCCTATATCCCCGGAGCATGTGGCACCCGGCATGCTCGGCACTAACGACCCCGCAAACACCTTCGTTGCCGAGGACTCTGCTCCGCGCAGGGTTCCTTCATATACAACCCTCCGAACAACTCGGATTCCACGTGGCTCCTGAAAGACCGCGTCTCCCGGGAACTTCGGAGCGGTTAACCAGGACAGAGGGCATACACGCACCTCCGATATTTCCGCTCAGGAAACCTGGCAGTCTCCTAGTTGGGCTTGGGGATCCAACCCAATAGCGAGATCATGGCCCAGCGCTGGGGGCTATATATACCCTCTTTGATTAGAGGGTCAGGTATTCAATTCTCACTCACTCTTAGCTAGTACTTGCGCTCCTTTGCTCGTCAACTTACTTTGGCATTGGAGTACCTTGCAGGTACACCCCCCCTCTCACTTCACGAAGACCCAGCATCCGAGCAGGCCTTGACGACTCTTCTGATCAGGTACGATCATATATATATATATATATATATATATATATATATATATATATATATATAGTCTATTAAAAAATAATAAATGGGTCGACTTTATAGAATTCAAAATTTTAGATTTGACTCTCAATTTTTTCAATTTTTTAATTTCTCAAGTAAATGTTTCCAATTTTTTTATCGAATAATTGGTTCAAAATTTAAAAATCAATTTAATTTAGAATGAGATACATTTATCTAAAACTATGAGATTTATAGAATAATGGACTTAGATCT